>NC_088394.1:47407500-47635000 GCF_037993035.2 Macaca fascicularis
CATGGTCTTTGTCATCCTGTTTTCTCAAAAGAGATAACTTCTCTGGAATTTTTGTTTTTCTTTTTTGAGATGGAGTCTCGTTCTGTTGCCCAGGCCTGGAGTGCAATGGTGCGGTCTTGGCTCACTGCAACCTCCGCCTCTAGCCTGGCTAGGCTAGTCTCAAACTCTTGACCTCAGGTGATCTGCCCACCTCGGAATTCTTTTGAGAAGCATAAAAGCTATAGATCTATAATAATCATGGTAGCATCATTTGTTAAGAATGTCAGATCCTGATACACAGAACTCACGTGCCAGCTGTCATCTGCCATGGTCTCAGCCTTGTCCCTGGCCAAACCTGAAGAACTTCTTCATCTGGAAGGGCTCACTCCCACCAAAGCATTGTAGCATTGTAGATTTTACTGAAGATCTCGGAATGGAGACAGAAAAAGGGACTGATGTCATAGTGGACTCAGTCTTTCTCTTAGGAATCTTCCCCAGATGTATATTCTCCTCCTAGTATCACTCCTCTGCCCACTACTGACCAGGTCTCTCTCCCCTGAGCCTTCTTTATGTTAGCCTCTCCAATCCCAGACTTCCACGTGCCTTCCCTGGGCTTTTCTGTCCTCTTTTCTTACGTTGAGCAACACAGCTTCTATCTCTTTCAATCCAGTTTCTATCTCTTTCTGCCACTTAATACTATCTTCATGTGTGAGGATGGAAATTTTGCTTGTGCTCAGCAAGTAAAAAATTCTTCAGTTCTCAGGACCTTTCTCTATAAATATGACAATGGAGGATTATAAATAACAGCAACAAAACAGTTTTGTTCCTCTAAACACACATGGTCTCTAATCCTCACTACAGATTTACAGTGAGATAGGTATTTTTTCTACCTCATAGAATTAAAAAAAAGAACAGAGATCAAGGAGGTCAAGTCACTTGGCCTGGGTCACACAGCTTGTAAGTGCTGCAGATAGAACTTACTCAGGCCTGACCTAAACTCCTTCTTTGCCATGTGGGGGCATTGGACGGCAGGTAGTAGTAGGACTGAGTTAATTGATCTGCTGGCATCAATTCTAGATGATTCTTCCCTTTAATCTCTATTGGGATCTAATAACTCAGAGGTGGTAATTTTGGTTAAACACTCTCTTATTTTTTTTTTGTTGTTTGTTTGTGTGTTTGTTTTTTGAGACAGTCTTGCTCTGTCACCCAGGCTAGAGTGCACAGTGCAGTGGCATGATCTCAGCCCACTGCAACCTCTGCCTCCCAGGTTCAAGCGATTCACCTGCCTCAGCCTCCCAAATAGCTGGGATTACAGGTGCTTGCCACTGCGCCCAACTAATTTTTGTATTTTTAGTAGAGACAGGGTTTCACCATCTTGGCCAGGATGGTCTCGAACTCCTGACCTCTTGATCCACCAGCCTCAGCCTACCAAAGTGCTGGCATTATTGGCGTGAGCCACTGTGCCCAGCCCCATAAACACCCTCTTTTTAAAGAGAATTCATCTTCAGGATGTTTTTCGATACTTAGAAAGAAACTCCTAATGAGGATACTTCTCCAACTTTTCTTTCTCCTTCTCATCTGAGCCTTATTATAATTCAAGCCTATACGTTGCTTCTGACAGTGGTCTCTTTTCTTTACTTCTTTAATTAGTACTGTCATTTTTAATCCACTGGAAAGAAGAACGGGAGATTGAATATCCCAACAGACATGTTATTCTGAAACTCCAATGGTGACAAATTCAAAAACTCATAATAAAGATTTGTTTTCCTATGCTATCCTATTAGCTCAGAGTAGAGAGACTTAGGAATCTTTTCCTCTTTTGGGGGCTAATTCAGAGCCATTTGTGGTTATCACGCATAAGATGTTTTAAAACCGAGTTGTCAGGTTGTTAAATGTCTTTGCCATGGAGTGTTCCAGTAATTCAATCCCTCTGAGTTGCTCTGGGTGTCTTAAATGTTTTGATTGCAAATACAGGAGGGAAACTGCTGTCCTGAAGTCTCCCCTTAAATCTTCTTATGGATTAATTTGCTGTGTGGCCTGAAATAGGTCAAAAGGTTTTGGCTCAGGAGTAGAATTCTAGAAATAATCACCCTATAGACACTCTAAATCAATCATAATTAATGCACTTGCCCAGTCCTGTCAGCTGATTGCTGCTAGAGGGTGAAATAAAGAGACCCTTTCTAATACAATTTGAAAAGAGATCAAATCTGTCATTTCATCTAATAATTGAGCCAAATGAGAAAAGAGAAGGGTCAAAGTTCACTGGATGACCTTATGTAAACCCAATAATGCATAATTCATTTCCTTTTTATGGAATTTATAAGCTTCTGTAAATGGACAGGACAGAATCATCTGCCCTCCCTGGCTTCTCCCAAACTCTCCTTGCTTCTCCTAAAATGCCTTGTAGAGCTGCCCAAACTTTTCAGTGGCATATTCTGGCTGCATAATCCCCAAACCTTCAATACGGGCCGGCGTTTAATTCATTCTTCCAAGCGTGTGAAGTTAATAACTGAATAAATCACTGGCAGCTCTCTCTGAATGATATAAAACCTGTAATTTATTTATTGAGTGTTGCAAATACAGTTACAACATGTTTTCATGCAAAATGCTTTCCCTCTTTTTAATATTATCCAGAGAAAGAATCTGGGTTTTGAGTTCTGGAAATGGAGTTTGGAAGACAGCTTGTTTGTGGATTGTCCGTTCTTTCCTGGTGTAGCGATGTTAGGAAACTGGGTCTCTTCCCAGCTTTGGCACCATTTGGAATGAGGCGAGGGGAGACAGAAGGAAAGTGTGTTTCAGGAAACCTTCTAGCCACTGCTGGGGCTCCCCCAAGCATCTGTACTCAAGTTTACCAAAGCTCTGAACTGCGTGTGAACAAAACTCTTCTTTTAAATGCACATAGTCAGAGTTCTTGTCTCAAGACTTCTTGATAGGCCGGGTGCAGAGGCTCATGCCTGTAATCCCAGCACTTTGGGAGGCCGAGGCATGCGATCACTTAAGGTCAGGAGCTCAACACCAGCCTGGCCAACATGGTGAAACCCCACCTCTACTAAAAATACAAAAAATTAGCCGGGTGTGGTGGTGTGCACCTATAATCCCAGCTACTTGCCAGGCTGAGGTGGGGGAATCATTAGAACCCAGCAGGCAGAGGTTGCAGTAAGCCCAGATTACACCACTGCACTCTGGCCTGGGAGACAGAGCAAGATGCCGTCTCAACACAAACAAACAAACAAAACAACAAAAACTTGATAGCAGCCAGCCAATTATTTTTTTTACAAAACAAAACAAAAAAAGTTCATTTCATCAGATGGCACCATTAAAGTAGCTATGCATTTGATTTTTGTGTGTGATGTATGAAGGGATCGTATACTTCTCTCTAACGAAGTCAGCCCAAGATGCCTCCAAAACTTCTAGCCGCTATTGCATGTTCTTTTCACAGTTACCACATTGGACTGTTTAACTGAAACCCTTCAGATTGGATGGAGAGAATCCCAGGGACCCAGCCACCCATCCACTCAGCGTGCTACGTGGCACTCACGACATTCACAAAACGTTTTTTTTTTTTTTTTTTTATCTGTTGCTCAAGTCTTCCAAAACGCTGTTTATTTATTTGCTGCTTTTGTATTGCATATTCCTTTGCACCACTATGAGGATAAGCTTTCTAAAATACGGAAGTGATCTTGTCAGTTCCTGTTGTTGGAAACTTCCGTGTACTGTGAAAGGACAAGTCTAAATTGGCTCCATCATTCCAGAGAATGCTTTGTTTGACATTATGTAACAAAATTGAAATTTTACTGATTCATTGACTTTCAAAGTTCCACTTTTCATAATTTGCTCTAAATAAATTATGAAAAACTGATAAATATGGATAAATATATGTATACTTACATATGATGTTAATTGTAATTTTAGAAATAACCTAAAGTCTCATTATTAGGAGATTGTTAAGTAAATTATGATAGTTGTAAATTAAAGGAATACCCTACAGACATTAAAAATGACATCCTCAACCACATGGAAAGAAATTCCGGACATGTCTTTAAGGAAAAATGCATGTCTGCATGTCATAATACAGCCTGAGAAGTATGATCCTATTTTGCTTTTAGAATATCTTTCTTAATAAGTAGAGAAGAAAAAAATGAGTACTTTGTAGTTTATCATAAACAAATGTCACAACACTGGCAAGAATGGGAAAATGACACACGCTAAGAAGAAACCTGGTTTATAACTGGAGTAGCATTCCAATCTGTGGGGTGGATGATGGGATCAAAAAATAAATGATGTTAGGATATTTGACAATCCATAAAGAATCCATGATGAAAAACGCTATAGAAAAGTCCAGATTTCAAATTTTGAAACCTTAGCCTGAAAAGTCTATTTATTCTGTATATATTATGTGTATATGTGCATATGCACACACATATGCAGATAAAATACATATACATACAGATTGATTTGCCAACATGTAATTAAAATTTTTAATATGACATAAAACAGCACAAGCAAAGTTAAAAGACAAGCCGAAGACCAGGATAATATATTTTCAATAAATATCACCAATGGATGATATATAAAATCCTAAGATAAAAGAAACAACTCAATAGATGAACAAATCATGAAAGACGTACTGGCAATTCACAGAAGAGAAAATTCAAAAGACCCATGAACTCATGAAAAGACATTCAGCATCCTTAGTAATAAAGGGAATGCACATTTTTGAAAATAGCAAAGTTAGTGAAGTCTGCCAGTGTCAAGTGCTGGGAAATATATGGAGAAATGGGAACTCTTAAACATTGCTGATGGAATTTGCTTCACATTAGACAGCAATCTGGAAACAGCCATCGAAGTTAAGTATGTACTACAACCCAACAGTTCCATTTGCTGGTGCACATGTTAAAGAGATTCATTAGGTGTACAGCACAAGGAGACAAGAAAGAAGATGTTCATAGTTGGGGAGAGCAAAAAAATGAACAATCTACATGCCCATGGATAGTGCACTAGATATATAGCAGTGGTATTTACACTATAAAGATACAATCGCTGGGGCAGACCCTTCAGGTTCAAATCCAGGTCCCACCGTTTGCTAACAGTACAACCAAGGACATTACCAAACTGCTCTGTGCTTTACTTTCCTCATCTGTAAAATGGGAACAATAATAGCATAGGATGAATGTATCTTAATGAAGAACAAAAGGTTAATGTGTAAAGCATTTAGAACAGTCTCTGGTACATAGTATCACATGTGATTTACTATTGTTATTATAATAGAATAATCAAAGTAAAAATAAAAATCCTAGGTCTTCATGCAACCACATTGTTAAATATCAGAACTTAGTGTTGAGAAGAAAAAGCAAGTTGTAAAATGATATGTATTGCATGGTACCTTATGAAAACATCTATGCCATCTTTAAAAAAGTACATAAAGCAATATTATTTGTTGCTATGACAATACTGATGAAAGAGAAGTATCAGAATATTCACAGAGAAATTTAATCTGTGCTCAGTTCTGGAAAGAAATGGGCTAAATCAGGAAAGGGTGCTGCTTTAAGTATATCTATGTTGTTTTACTTTAAAAAAGAGAGATCTGAAGCGAAAAAAACCTAGTAGTGATTATAAAATTTCAGTGGTGAATATACAGGAGTCTGTTATGTTATTTTCCAAACTTTGTTTAAAGTTGAATGCTTTTATTTTGAAATAATTCTAGAGCCACATTCAGTTATAAGAAATAATACAGAGATATCCCATATTCTCTTTTGAAATTGGCTTCATTCACCCAACATATTGCCCTAGAAACATATCCAGCTTGTTGCATCTATAAATAGTACATTCTGATTGTTGAGTAGAGCTGCATAGTATGGATATACCACATTTAGTTTCACCATTCACCCTTTGAAGGATAATTAGGTTGCTTTCAGTTTGGGGATGTTATAAACAAAGCTGCTATAAACATTTGCGTACAGGTGTGTGTAAACAGTAGTGTTAATCTCAGATGAATGCACAGGAATGCAATTGCTAGACCCTATGGTGATTGAATGTTTTGTTCTTAAGGAAATAAACTGTTTTTCAGATTGGCTGTGCCATTTCACATCCCCACCAGCAATGTATGAATGGCCTAGTTTCTCTGTATCCTCACTAGCATTTAGTGTTGTCATCCTTTTAATTGTAACATTCTGACAGATGTGTAGTGATATCTCATTGTAATTTTTCTAATGGCTGATGATGTTGAACATCCCTAGATCCCAAAGGTTATAGCCTTTTATTTTTGTTTTCTAAGTGTCGGCCAGTCACGATGGCTTACACCTATAATCCCAGCACTTTGGAAGGCCGAAGTGGGCAGATCACATGAGGTCAGGAGTTCGATACCAGCCTGGCCAACATAGCGAGACCCTGTCTCTACTAATAATACAAAAATTATCCGGGCATGGTGGCATGCGCCTGAATCACTTGAACCCGGGAGGCGGAAGTTGCAGTGAGCTGAGACTACGCCATTGCATTCCAGCCTGGGCAAAAAGAGCAAAACTCCGTCTCAAAAAAATTTCATAGTTTTACATCTACATTTAAGTTTGTGATTCATTGTTTTTGCACATTTATTAATTTTAATTGAAATATAATTCACAAATCATAAAATTTACCATTTTTAAGTACACAATCCAGTGGTTTTTAGTGTATTCACAAGATTGTGCCATCGTCACTGCTATCTAGGTCCGGAACATTTTTTTTGCCTCAAAATGAAACTCCACACCTGTTAGCAGTCACTCCCACTCTCCTCCCCGCAACTCCTGGTAACCAGTAATTCACTTTCTGTGTCTATCGATTTTCTATTACTTGATATTCAAATAAATAGAATTATATGACATGATATGTGACATTTTGTGTCTTACTTCTTTCACTTAGCGTGTTTTCAATGTAAACTATAGCATATATCGATGCTTCATTTTTATGGCTGAATAATATTCCATTGTATGTCTATACCATATTTGTGTATCCATTCATCAGTTGATGGGCGTTTGGGTGGGCTCCACTTTTTGTTTTTCATAAATAATATTCTGTGATATTCTATGAACATCATGTATACATTTTTGTATGAGCATATGTTTCCAATCCCCTTGGGTATAGATCAAGAGTTGAATTGCTGGATCATATGGTAATTGTTTATTCTTTTGAGGAACCAATAAACTGTTTTTCACAGTGACAGCACATTTTATATTCTCAGGATATCAGGGCTTTATTTTTTCCATATTCCTGCCAACGCTTGTTATCTTCTTGTTGTTTTGTTTATTTTATGAGTGGCTGTGTTTGGGAATGCACTGTGGTGTCTTGTTGTGGTTTTGGTTAGCATTTCCTAAGGACAAATGATATCGAGCAACTTTTCATACTTTTTGGCTATTTGTAAATTACCATTGAAGAAGTGTTTATTCATATCCTTTGTTCATTTTAAAATTTATTTTATTTCTTTTTATTGTTGAGTTGTTAAAGGTCTTCATAAATTCTGGATACTAGACCCTTATCAGAGATACGATTGGCAGATATTTTCTGACATTTTGTGTATTATCTTTTCACTTTCTTGATTGTGTCCTTTGATGCACAAAAGTTTTAAATTTTGTTGAAATCTAACATGTCTATTTTTCTCTTTGGTTGCTTGTGCTTTTGGTGTTGTATCTAAGAAACTGTTGCCTAATTTAAGGTTGCAAAGATTTAAACCTATGTTTTCATCTTTATTATTTTAGATCTTAAATTTAGATCTTCGATTCCTTTTATTTTCTTTTTTCTTTTTTTTCTTCTTTTTCTTTTTTTTTGAGACAGACTCTCGCACTGTCACCTAGGTTGGAGTATAGTGGCGCGATCTCCGCTTGCTGTAACCACTGCCTCCTGGGTTCAAGCGATTCTCCTGCCTCAGCCTCCAAGTAGCTGGGATTACAGGTGCCCACCACCATGCCCAGCTAATTTTTTTGTATTTTTAGTAGAGACGGGGTTTCACTATGTTGTCCAGGTTGGTCTTGAACTCCTGACCTTGTGATCCACCCACCTTGGCCTCCCATAGTGCTGGGATTACAGGGTTGAGCCACCACGCCTGGCCGATTTATTTTCTATATATGATGTGAGGTAGTGGTCCAATTTTTTTTTTTTTTCCCATGCAGCTACTTAATTGTCTTATTGCCATTTGTTGAAAAGAATAATCTTTGTCCATTGAATGGTTTTAGTATCTTTGTCAAAAATCAATTGACCATAGATGTATGGGCCCATTTCTGGTTCTCGAGTCTATCAAATTGATCAATAGGTCTATCCTTATGCCATTACCACACTGTCTTTATTACTGTAAAATAGGAGTAGGTTTTGGAACTGTAAATGGTGAGTCTTCCAACTTTATTGTACTTTTAAATCAATTTATTCATTTTTGAGACAGGGTCTCACTCTATCACAAAGACTGAATGCAGTGAGATGATGACAGCTCACTGTACCCTCATCCTCAGGCTCAAGTGATACTCCCACCTCAGCCTCCTCAGTAGCTGGGACTACAAGCACATGCCACCATACCTGGTTATTTTTAAAAAATTTTTTGTAGAGACAGGGTCTTGCTATGTTGCCCAGGCTGGTCTTAAACTCCTGGATGCAAGCAATCCTCCTGCCTTGGCCTCCCGAAGTGCTGCAGTTACAGGCGTGAGCCACCGGGCCTGGCCTGTTTTACTTTTCAGGTTTTTTAAAAATTCCATATGAATATTAAAATGAGCTTATCCATTTCTGGAAAAAAAGAAGTTGGAATTTTGACAGACAATACATTGAATCTGTATATCAATTTATAAAGTATTGGCCTCTTAATAATTTTAAGTCTTCCAATACATAAACATAAATGTCTTTCCATTTATTTAGGTTTTATATTTCTTTCAGTAATATATTGTAGTTATTAGTGTATGAGACATATGAATCTTACACCTCTATAGTTAAGTTGATTCCTAAGTATTGTATTATTTTTTATGTATTATAAATGAAATTGCTTTTTTCCCTTCGCTTCCCTTCTATTCTCTGCCCTTTGCTTCCCTTCCCTTCCCTGCCCTTTGCTTCCCTTCCCTTCCCTTCCCCTTCTCCCTCCCTTCCTCTCCCCCTTCCCTTCCCCTGACTTCCCCTTCCATCTCTTTCCCTCCCCTTATCTCCCCTCCCCTCCTCTTCCCTTCTCTTCTTTTTTTGACAAGATCTTGCTCTGTCACATGGGCTGGAGTGCACTGCCATGATTATAGCTCACTGCAGCCTCAAACTCATGGGCTCACAAGATCCTCCCACCTCAGCCTCTGGAATAGCTGAGACTACAGGCATGCACCATCATATCTGGCAAAGTTTTCTATTTTTTGTTGAGATGGGGTCTGACTATGTTGTCTAGGCTCAAACTCCTGGTCTCAAGCAGTCCTTCCACCTCAGCCTTCCAAAGTGCTGAGATTACAGGTGTGAACCACCATGATTGGCCTGGAATTGTTTTCTTAGTTTCATTTTCAGATTATTCATTTCTAGTGTATAGAAATACAATTAACTTTATACATTAATCTTGTTTCTTGCAAACTTGTGGAACTCATATATTAGCTCTAATAGATTTTTGGTGAATTCTTTATAGTTCTCTATATACCAAATTAGGAGAGAGAGTTTTGCAAAGAGAGATAGTTTTACTTCTTCCATTCCAATCTAGATGTCTTTTGTTTCTTTTTTCTTGCCTAATTGCCCTGACTAAAACTTCCAGTACGATGTTGAATAGAAGTGAGAGTAGATTCCCTGTACTGGTGCTGATTTTAGGGGGAAGGATTTTACCACTACGTATGATATAACTGTGGGTTTTTCATAGATGGCCTTTATCTGGTTGAGAAAGTTCCTTTTTATTCTTAGTTTTCCAAGTGTTTTCATTCTGAAAGGGTGTTAGATATTGTCAAGTGCATTTTCTACATCAATTGAGATAATTATGTGGTCCCCTGTTTATTCTATTAATATGCTATATTGTAGTGATATATATATTGGTATATACATGTAATATGGTGTGTGTATATATATATATATATATATATATATATATATATATATATATATATATATATATCTTCATATGTTAATCAATTTTGCATTCCTGGAATAAATCCTACTTGGTTATAATGTATAATCCTTTTTATGTGCTGCTGGATTTGATTTGTGGTATTTTGTTAAGGATTTTAACCTATATTTAAAAGGGAATTGTATCGTTTTCTTTTATTCTGATGTGTTTATCTGGATTTGGCATCAGGGTAATGCTGGCATCATAGAATGGGTTAGAAAGTGTCCCCTTTTCTTTTATGCTTTAGAAAGAGTTTTTGAGGAATTAGTGATAATTCTTCTTTAAACATTTGGCAGAATTTGCCAGTGAAGCCATGTGGTCCTGGGCTTTCTTTGTATAACATCTTTAAAATTACTAACTGAATCTCTTTACTTGTTGGAAGCCTACTGAAGTTTTCTATTTCCTCTTGAGTCAATTTTGAAAATTTGTGGCTTTCTAGGAATATGTTCATTTCATCTAGGCTCTCTAATTTGTTGGCATATGATTTTTCATAGCATTCTCTTATATTCCTTTTACTTATGTAAAGTCCATAGTACTGTCTCCTCTTTTATTCATGAATTTTAGTAATTAGAGGGTTTTTTTTAATTGACCACTCTAGCTAAAAGCTTTTCAATTTTGTTGATCTTTTTAGACAACCAACTTGGTTTTGTGAATTTTCTCTATTTTTTCTATTCTGTTTTATTTAGTTTTACTCTAATGTTGATTATTTTCATGTCCTGGCTTTGGATTTAGTTTATTCTTCTTTTTCTAGCATCTTAAGGTGGAAGATTAGGTTGTTGATTTGAGTGAGTTTACAATTAGAAGTTTTCTTGGAAAACTTCTAGGAACTACTTTCACTACATTCTATAAGTTTCCATATGTTGTGTTTTCATCTTGTTCATCTGAAAGCATTTTCTAATTACCCTTGTGATTTCTTCTTTAACCTCTTGGTTATTTAGGAATATGTTGTTTAAGTTCCCAAATTTCCTTCTATTATTAATTTCTACTTTCATTTCATTGGAGCTGTAACACATACTTTGACCTTAACCCTTTTAAACATATTGACACTTGTTTTATGGTCATCCTAACTTATAGTCTAGCCTGGAAAATGTTTTATATGCATTTGAGAAGAATGTGTATTCTGCTGTTGTTGGTTGCAGTCCTCTCTAGATGTCTGTTCGTTCCAGTTGGTTAATAGTGTTGTTCAAATTTTCTATTTCCTTGATGATGTGTCTAGTTGTTCTATTCATTATTGAAAGTGAGGGATTGAAGTGTCCAACTATTAAAGTTGAATTGTGTGTGTCCCTTCAAACCTGTCAGATTTTATGTATTTTGAGGCTTTGTTGTTAGGTACATATATGTTTCATTAATTTTAAAATATTCATTCTACCAATTTCTGCCTTTAAAATTTTCTTTATTTTAATTGACATAATAATTGTACATATTTATGAGGTACAGTGCAATGTTTTCATACACGTATACATTGTGTAATAATTAAATCAGGGTATTTAGCACACCACCTCATATATTTTATCGTTCTCTGTAGTGAGAACCTTCAAAATCTTCTCCTCTAGCTATTTTGGAATGTATAATACAAAATTGTCAACCATAGTTGCCCTGTTGTGTGACAGAACATCAGAACTTATCCTCTTCTCTAACTGTAACTTTGTACACATTGAACAATCTCTCCATATTCCCCTTCCTGTTACTCTCCCCAGCATCTGGTAACCACTCTTCTACTCTCCACTTCAGTGAGATCAATTTCTTTAGATTCCACATATGAGTGAGATCACTCAGTATCTGTCTTTCTGTGTCTGGCTTATTTTGCTTTACATAATGTCCTCCAGGTTTATCTATGTTGTCACGAGAGACAGGATTTCTTTCTTTTAATGGCTGAATAGTAGTCCATTGGGTATATACACATTTTCTTTATTTATTCATCAATTGATGGACACATAGGTTGATTCCATATCTTGGCTATTATAAATAATACTGCAATAAATATAAGAATACATACTTTGACATACTAATTTCATTTCCTTTAGATAAATATTCAATAGTAGGATTGTGGGATTGTATATTTCTACTTTTAACTTTTTGTGGAAACTTCATACCATCTTCCGTAGCGGCTATACCAATTTACATTCCCACCAGCAGTGTGTAAGTATTCTCCTTTCTTCACATCCATGACAGCATTTGTTATTCTTTGTCTTTTTGATAGTGGCCATTCTAAATGGGGAGAGGTGATATCTCATTGTAGTTTTGATTTGTATTTCCCTGATGATTAGTGTTGTTGAGCATTTTTTCATGTACCTATCCTTCTTTTGAGAAATATCTACTGAGGCCTTTTGGCCATTTTTAAATTGAATTATTTGGTTGTTTTGCTATTGAGTTATTTGAGCTCATTATATATTCTGGATATTAGAATACATGTCAGGTGCATAGTTTTAGACTATTCTGTAGGTTGTCTCTTCACTTATTGATTGTTTCTTTTATTGTGCAGAAGATTTTTAGCTTGATAGAATCCTGTTTGCCTATTTTTATCTTTATTGCCTGTGCTTTTTTTTGAGGCAGAGTTTCACTCTTGTTGCCCAGGCTGGAGTGCGATGACATGATCTCGGCTCACTGCAACCTCCACCTCCTGGTTTCAAGTGATTCTCCTGCCTCAGCCTCCTGAGTAGCTGGGATTACAGGCATGCGTTACCACGCCTGGCTAATTTTGTATTTTTAGTAGAGACGGGCTTTGTCCATGTTGGTCAGGCTGGTCTTGAACCCCCGACCTCAGGTGATTCGGTTGCCTTGGCCTCCCAAAGTGCTGGGATTACAGATATGAGTCACTGCAGCTGGCCTGCCTGTGCTTTTAAAGCCTTATCCAAAAATATTTTTATTTTGTTTTTTATTTTTATTTTTGATTTTTTGAGACAGGGTCTTGCTTTGTTGCCCAGGCATGGAGCACAGTGGTGCAAACATGGCTCACTGCAGCTTTGACCTCCTGGGCTCCAGCAATCCTCCCACATCGCCCCCTCCCCCAGCCTCTACTTTAGCTGGGATGGGACTACAGGCACATGTCACCATGCCTAGCTAATTTTTAAAATTTTGTGGACAGAGAGTCTCACTATACCCAGGCTGGACGTGAAGTCCTGGGCTCAAGTGATCTTCCCATCTCAATCTCCCAAAGGGCTGGGATTACAGGTGTGAGCCATCATGCTTTGCTGTCTTATCCAAAAATTATTTGCCCATACCAATGTCCTGAAGCACATTTCCAATGTTTCCTTCTAGTAGTTTTACCATTTGGGGTCTTACATTTAAAACTTTAATCCATTTTGAGTTGATTTTTGTGTATGGTGAAAGACAGATGTCTAGCTTTATTTTTCTGCATGTGGATATCTAGTTTTTCCAGCATCATTTATTATCTGACTTTTAATTAAAAACTTTAATCAATTAAAATATAATTACTGATATGATAGGATTTTTAGGTGCCATTTTGTTATTTGTTTTCTATGTCTTTCTTTTCTGTTCATCAGTTCCTCCACTGTTGTCTTCATTTGTGTTAAATAAATATTTTCTAGCATACCATTTAAAGTTTCTTGTTTTCTTTACTACATATTTTTGAGTTATTTTCTTAGCAATTGTACTGAGGATTACCATTAATATCTTAATTTATTTAAAAAATTGGATTTGTTTTAATACCAACTGAATTGAAATAGAATATTAAAACTTTGCTCATATATAGCTTCATTCCTCTTCTCCTATTTTGCTGTTATTTTCATAAATTAAATCTTTATATATTATGTGCCCTTCTTTAGATTTATTGCATTATGAAGTTGTCTTTTGAATCAGGTTGAAAACAGAAAATACATTCATACTTTGTCTTCATCTGTATAGTTGCTTTTCTGGTGTTCTGTTTATTGTGGATTCAAGTTACTGTCTGGTGTCCTTTTATTTCAGCCAGAAGGGCTGCTTTTATTATTTCTTGTGAGACAGGTCTGCTGGTGACAAACTCTGTCAGTTTTTGTTTATCTGGGAATTTCTTAATTTCTCCTTTCTCTATGAAGTTTGACCAGATATAAAAAACCTGGCAAACAGTTTTTTTCTTTCAAAAATGTCATCTCAATATTTTCTGGCCTCCATGGTTTCTGCTAAGAAACCAACTGTTAATCTTATTGAGGGTCTTTTATACATAATAAATTGTTTATTGCCTGTTTCCAAGATTCTGTCTTTGACTTTGAATTTTGCAGTTTGAAATAATGAGTCTATGTGTGGCTCTCTTTGAATATATGCTACTTGGAGTTCACTGAGCTTTTTCAATGAGTAAACTAATGTTTTTTCATAAAATGAGGGAAGTTTTTAGGCATTATTTCTTCAAATATTCTTTTTACCCCCTCTCTGTTTTCCCATTAAGTCTTCCATTATGCATGTTTGTATACTTGATAGTGTACAACTATCAAGTCCTGTAAGTCTCTGCTGGACTCTTTATTTTTATTTATTCTTCTTTCTGTTTCTTAGCCTGGATAATCTCAATTTACCTACTTTCAAGTTTACCTATTACTTTGCATGCTGAAGTCTGCTATTGAGATTTTCCAGTGAATCTTTTATATTAGTTTTACTTTGGTTTACAAAATTACTATTCAATCCCCAAATTTCTATTTGATTCCTTATCATTTCAGTCTCCTTATTGGTAGTCTTTATTTGGTAAAACATTATTTACATAATTTCCTTTAGCTTTTTAGACATGACTTCTTTTAGCTTTTCAAACATATTTAAAATGACTGATTTAATGTCTTCTTCTTATAAGTCCAGCCTCTGAGCTTTCCCAGGGATGGTTTCTATAGATTGCATTTTTTTATTTTTCTATGTAAGGGTCATAATTTCTTGTTTACTTACAGGTTCTATAATATTTTTATTGAAAAGAACACATTTCCAATTATATAATGTGTGACTCTGGAAATCAGACCATCCCTATTTCCCAAGATTTGTTGTTGCTTCCTGTTGTAGTTGTTACTGGTTTTTGTTTATATGTTTCTGAACTAATTCTGTAAAGTCTGTATCTTTGTTATGTGTGGTCATTGAAATCTCTATTCAATTAGCTTCATGGTCAGCTAATGATTGGACAAAAATTTCCTTAAAGGCCTTTACTAATAAGTCTCCCAGTCTTTTTTGATTGGCTCTGTGTAGATGGTGGGGAATGCCTTTTACACTCAGCCAGGTGATTACAACTCTACCTTAGCCTTCACTTCCTGCTTGGGCAGAGACTCAAGGTCAAAGGTGAGAGATTAGAACCTACACTGGTCTTTCGTAAGCATGTGCATAGCTGTGCACAGCCCTGGTCATATATGTAGACTTCTAGCTTCTCAGAAATATGTCAATGACCCTAAAAGTATTTCATTTTTCAGATTTTCCTGTCAATCTTTTTTGTTAGTTTATTGTTTGCCCCAACTGTTATCCATCACTTCAGGTAGCTGTGATGTTAAGACATTTGACAAATGCCCCCAGAAAAAGGTGTTTAGCATTGGGCAAATTTTAGTAAGCCCCACCAAAAGACCAGCCTTTCCACTTGGGTATTTTAGGAAGCCTTTAAACAGATGAAACTATAAATTTTGAGGGAATATGGTAGTTCTATTTCCTCTGGTGCTGGGATTCAATGCCTTTATTTTTCTAGGCTAACAAAGAGCTGGAGAGTGGTTAATGGGACTAATATAAGTGAAAATGCCACAAAGCTCACTGTTTTTATTAAGATTCAGCAATTTTTCTTGCCTAAACATCTCTTGGGTTGTTGCAAGCCTTTGGTTAATTTCCAGAGTTCTGAAAAAGTTGATTCTGACCACTTTTTTTTTTTTTCTTAGCTTTTTCATTGCTCTTCTATAAAGGGACAAACTTTTGGTGGCTCTTAGGTCACCATTTTTGCTGACATCACTCTCTATGATTTATTTATTCTTTTCTATAAATTATGAGCCTTAGATTAAGAATCTTTTGCTTTTTCTTGTTTTTTGTTGTTGTTGTTTGTTTGTTTGTTTGTTTGTGGGTGTCCTCTGGTCTAGCAGTGTTTATTGAAAAGGTATTCTAGTTTACTTGCACTTACATATAAATTTTAAGATAATCTAGTTTATACCTACACAAAGTGTTATTGACATTTTGATAGAAATTAGGTTAAATCTGTTCATCCATTTAGGGAGTATTGACATTTTTATGTTGAGTCTTTCAACCCATATATGTGATATGTCTTGCCATTTGTTTAGATCTTCTTTGATTTTTTTCATCTGTGTTTTATAGTTTTCAGCATTAAAGTCCTGTGCATATTTTGTCAGATTTATAATTAATCATTTAAATTATTCTCAAGCAATTATAAATGGTATTGTATGTTTAATTTTGGTGCCTATCTTTTTATTATTAGCATACAGAAATATAACTGAGTTTTGTAAGTGGATCTTGTATCCTGCAACTTTGCCAAATTTACTTATTATTTCTTTTCCCACCTTATTATATTAGCTAGAACTACCAGCACTATGTTAAATAAGAGTGGGGAGAGTGAACATCTTTGACTTTTTCCCAATCAGAGAGGAAAGTATTTAGTCATTCACACTTAAATATAATATTAGGTATAGATTTTTTTACACACATTATCAATTGATGAAATTTCCTCTATTTCTAATTTTTTAAGTGATTTTTAAAATCAGAAATGAATGTTGAATTTAGTCAAATATTTTTTACACATTGACTAATATAATCATATAAATTTACTTCTTTCACTTGTTAATGTGGTGGATAATATTGATGATTTTTAAAAATTGAGCTAGCCAGGCTTTCTTCCTTGGAATAATCCCCAAAGACCATGGCATATAATTCTTTTTATATATTGCTAAATTCTACTTGCTAATATTCTTTTAAGGATTTTTGCATCTATGTTTATGAGGGATATTGCTCTGTAGTTTTTGTTTTTGTACTGTCTTTGTCTAATTTGGATATCAGGGTAATACTAGCTTCATAAAATGAATACAGCAGTGTTTACTCCTTTTCTATTTTTTATTTTTATTTTTGGCAGTGATTAGGTAGACATAGTGTTAGTTCTCCCTTAAATGTTTCCTAGAATTTTCCAATGTAACCATCTGGGACAAGGTATGTTGATGGCAGCGGGTGGGGGGCAGTGTTGGGGGAGAAGTGTTGGGGGAGGGGCAGTTTTAAAATGATCAACTCAATTTCCTAATAGTTATAGTTTTATTCAAATTTCTATTTCATATTCGATGATACAATACTTTGTACTTTTGTGGAATTGCTCCATTTTTATCTAAGTTGTCAAATTTATGTGGATAGAGACGTTTCTAGTATTTCCTTACTATTCGCTTGAGGTCTACAGAGTCTGTATGATATTCCTTATTTAATTTCTGATACTGGTAATTTGTGTTGGTCTTGTTGGAGGTTTGTCAATTTTATTGATCTTTTCAAAGAACCATCTGTTAGTTGTAATGATTTCCAATATTGTTTTTCTGTTTCTAATCTCATTGATTGCTGCTATTATTTTTATTATTTCTTTCATTATCATGCTTTGGATATACTTTGCAGTTCTTTCTCTAGGTTATTAAAATGGGAACTTAGGTTATTTGAGAATTTCACTCTTTTCTAATCTAGATTAATTCATGCTGTAAACTTCTCTCTCACCACTGCTTTAACTATTTTCTACAAATTATGATGTCATATTTTCATTCTTACTCAGTTTGACTTTTTTTAAATTTCCCATGAGAATTCCTATTTGATTCATGGATTATTTAAAAGAGAAGTGTGTCTTTTAGTCTTTAAGTGTTTGAAGATTTTAACTTCATCTTCCTGTGATTGATTTCCTGTTTGATTCCATTGTGGTTGGAAAACATGGTCTCTATATAAATTCTATGTTTAAAAAGTTTGTTGTTGTTTTTTTTTTTGTAGTCTAGAATATTATCCACCTTAGTATATATTTTTTATTTATGTACTTATTTATTTCTTTTGAGATGGAGTCTTGCTCTGTCTCTCAGGCTGGAGTGCAGTGGCATGATCTCAGCTCACTGCAACCTCAGCCACCCAGGTTCAAGCAATTCTCCTGCCTCAGCCTCCCAAGTAGCTGGGATTACAGGCATGTGCCACCACACCTTGCTAATTTTTGTATTTTTAGTAGAGATGGGGTTTTACCGTGTTGACCAGGCTGGTCTCAACTCCTGACCTCAAATGATCCACCTGCCTTGGCCACCCAAAGTGCTGGGATTACAGGTAAGAGCCACTGCACCCAGCCCACATCTTAGTATATATTTCATAAACATTTGAAAAGAATGTGTAATGTATATTCTGCTACTGTTGAGTAGAGTATTCTATAAATGCACATTGATAGTGCTATTGAGTTCCTTCTTTCCTGACATTCTATATAGTTTTTCACTAATTTTTGGTAGAGTGATGATGAAGCCTTTCACCATTTCTGTTTCTATGGCTATTTCCCCCTTTAGTCCTATTAAATACGTTTAATGTATTTTGTAACCCTGCTATTTTGTAACTCATTTAGAATTGCTACATCTTCTTGGTGAATTGACCCTTTTGTCATTATATAGTGTACTTCTCCACCTCTGATAATTTTTTTTTCTCTGAAGTCTAATTTATATGATATTATATAGCTACTTTGCTCTCTTTTGTTTTAATATTTACATGATGTATTTTCCCACTATTTTGTTTTTAATATGCTTATATCATTATCAATGAAGTGAGTTTTTGTAGACAAGATAGAGTTTGGCCATGTTTTACAATATAACTTGCCAATCTCTGTCTCTTAATTGGTATATTTAGACCATTTACAACTAGTGTAATTATTGATGTGCAGACTTTTTAAAAATAAAAATCCGCTATTTTATGTTTTCTGTTTATTCTGTTTCTTTCCTCTGTTTTACTTTTCTTGCATTCTTATGGGTTACTTGAGCATTTCATTTAGAATTCCATTTTATCTGTAATATTTTCAAGTCTATTTTTAATAGCATTTTAGTGGTTGCTTTAAATATTACATTATGTATACAAATATACATACGTATAGTCTACTAGTGTTATTATTTTACCAGTTCAAGTGATGTGTAAAAGTGTAAAAATCTTATACCCCTCATATCTCTTTACTCTCCATATTTATGATATAATTATTGTAAATATTTATGTACATTTAGCATCACATCAGGCAGTGCTATAATTTATATTTGTCAAGCATAACATAGATAACTGAAGAGTAGAAGAGGCATCTGTTATATTTTCCCAGATTTTTGTTTAATGTGTACTTTCTTCCCTCCCAATATTCCAATATTTCTTTTTCTATTATTTCCTTTCTGTTTGGAGAACTTCCTTTAGCTATTTTCTCATGTTAGGTCTACTAGTGACAAATTCTTTTAGCTTTTTTTCTGGGAATGCCTTGATTACCCTTTATTCTTGAAGAATATTTTCACTGGATATAGAATCCTGGGATGATGATTCTTTTCCTTCAACTTTTGAAAAATGTACTACTTCTTTCACTGTTTCTGATGGGAAATATGCTTCACTAAAATTGTTTTTCTTCTGTAGGTAAAATATTATTTCTCTTACAGCTTTCAAGATTTTTTTCTTTAGCTTTGGTTTTCAGAAGTTTGATTATAATGTGTCTTGATGTGAATTTCTTTAGGTTTAACCTCAATATGTAATTTGTGTCTTTTGCCAAAATTGGGAATTTTTCAGCTGTTACTTTAAGCACTTTCTTAGCCCTGCTCTCTTTTTTTTTTTCTCAGAACTTACATGACATGAATGTTAGATATTTTGTTATAGTCCTGAAACTTCCTGAGAGTCTTTTTATTTTTAAAAATCTATTTTCTCTCTGTTCAGTTGGGTAATTTATTTTATTCTATATTCAGGCTCACTGATGCTTTTGTCTGTTCCTTCCTTTCTGCTATTGACCCCATCTATTAAGTTTATTATTTTGGTTACTGTATTTTTCAGTATTAAAATTTCCAATTGGTTCTTCTTTACATCTTCTGTTTCTTTGATCAGGTTATTTTTTTGCTTATATTTTTCTATTTTATTTGCTTAAAGCATGCTTGTAATTGTTTGTTAAAACATTTTTATCATGCTTTCTTTAAAATATATTTGCCAGATAATTTTTTGTCATCTTGGCATTGGCATATATTCATTGCCCTTTACTTTCAATTTGAGATCACCCTGCTCTCTTTGATATGATGAGGAATTTTTTAATAAAATCTAGATATTTCATGTATTATGCTATAAGACTTTAGATCTCATTTAGACCTTCTGTTATACTCAGTTTCCCCTGACTCTGCTCTACAGGAGAAGGGAGGATGCCACCTTATTATTGCCAGGTGAGGGTTGAAGTCCAGGTTCTCTGCTTGCCTTCACTAACCTCTGAACGTGTATATATATGAATCCTAGTTACTTCTGGCTGAGAGTGGGAGTTCCAGCTTCCCACTAGACCTTCACTGATACCTCAATGTCTGGAAGGGTAGGAATGCGTCCTTACTGCTTCCCACGTGGTCTCCACCAACACCAGAGTGGAGCAAATTGGGCTTGTTACTGCTGTGCAGTGGTGAAATTCCTGACTCTCCACTAGGGTCCTCTGATACCATCCCAGAGGAGAGAGGTTGAAGTATCTATTATTGCTGGAAAGAGTTGAAAATCCAGGTTTTCTGTGTGGGTCCCACTGACATTGTGATGGTGTGGGGAAGAGGATTGTTCCTTTCCACCTGGTAAGGAGGAAAGTTCTGGTGCTCTACTTGACATTCTCTGATGCCAGCCCTATGAAAGTATTGGGGTGCTTCATTCCAGCTATATATCTTAGCTCTCCCCTTAGCCCTTGCTGGTGTGGATGAGATGGGGTAACCATTTTTTCTGTGGTGTTCGGTTAGAGTAGAGTAGTCACTGTCTGAAAGTTTTTCTTTCTGACTACCCACTTCCTGATTCTTTTGTTATGGGATCTTTGGAGTGTCAATTTTCTACCCAGAAAACCCTGTGGCTGGTGGCACCTTTGCCCGAGTTCTTGTCCAGCATCCAGGAAGAATGAGGTACATAGAGAAGTGAAGAGTGAAGAAGATGAAGAAGAGCTTTATTTAGTGTTAGAACAGCTCAGAGGAGACCCATAGTGGGTAGCTCCTCCCTGTAGGCAGGTCATCCCGTCAAGTGTTCAGCTCTCAGCAGAGGGAAGGCGCTGGAGAGGGTAAATCCTCTTTGCAGGCCAGTCATTTGGACCACTCTGCAGGTCTCTGAAACTCTAAGCAGAGAGGGTAGCTCCTCTCTGCAGCTGATCATCCTGTCATCTCTCTGTCCTCTGCCCTCTGCCCTGCTCTGCCTGAACCCGAGGCTTTTACGGACCTCAGAAGGGAGGAAGTGCATGCATATTGATCCGTGGGTGACAACGGGCAAGCAGCAGGAGGCACTACAACTCCCTATTCCAGTCTGTGGACTGGCAGTCGTGCCCCCAGCCTTCAGCCTTTCCCTGGCCTGAAGGTGAGGCCTTACCCTGGACTACTGTTTTCCACCCAGTAATCTATCTGATTTCTGCTGCCATTCATGGCCCCTGGGGCTCAGTGCCATCTTTGCTCCAAGATTGGAGCTGGCACAGGGAAAGGAGAGAGGCCAGGCAGCAGGAGTAGACACCCCTGAGCCTGCAGGGATGTGAAGGCCCTTCCTGGTCCCCAAGGGAGTAGGCTGCAGAGATGCCCAGGCCCTGTGCTTGGGAGGGCTGCTGCAGCAGCACCCAGGGAGCTTCTACTCTGCAAACTCAGAAGGGACAGGGCTTCCACTTGTCCCCAGCTCCTGTACACTCTGTGGAATGGGAGGCCCAGGTCTGCAGCCATGGGTTGGGCACCCAGGAGGGCAGATCCTGCCTACTCCTGGTTCCTTGCAAGAGCACAGAGAAGCTCGGGATTCACAGCCAGTTTGGGCAGCTACAGCTGCAGTTTGGGGTCTGCAACCTGTGGTTTGGGCAGCTGCAGCAGTACCCTAGGATCTCCTGCCCCAACTCAGAAGGGGTGGAGCTTCCACTGGCTCCATGGAGTGTGCAGACCCAGCCATGCCTCCTTGCTGCAGCCATCGTGTACTGCGATCACTTTGGCTAGAAACAGCAACTTGTTATTATTGTTGTTTTCATCTGTATGCATTGACCATTCCAGGGTGCTGGCTTCTTCAGCTTCAAGTCTGGGGTATACAAGGCAAAGAAATAGCCCAGGGAACTTGCCACCACGTTGTTCTGTGGG
The DNA here is from genome assembly GCF_037993035.2 of Macaca fascicularis. Classification (NCBI taxonomy): domain Eukaryota; kingdom Metazoa; phylum Chordata; class Mammalia; order Primates; family Cercopithecidae; genus Macaca; species Macaca fascicularis. The sequence continues at coordinate 47,429,752 of NC_088394.1, forward strand.
TCCTAAAGTTTCTAGCTTATCTGCCTTCTTCTCTTCAACTTTTACAGTCTTTGTATGTTGGTTTCATATATAATGCCCAAGGATGTTTTAGCCATAATTAGCAAAGAATAGTGAAATGTTCATCTGCTTCATCTTCTCTACAGGAGAAACTTTCCAAACTTACAAACTTATATTTCAAATATTTTATAATTAAAATAAGTACCAAAAAGTGAACAAGAATTTTGGGGAATTGGGGGTTAATACTAGGTGGAGTGAGGAAGCAGTGAGTTTGATGGAGACAGGGAAGAAGGCCCAGCAACAGTGACAGGAAGGCACATGGAAGAGAGAACTGGTGAAACAGTTTCCAGTAATGGAAACTGACAAGGTAAGAACTGCTTACAAGCAGAGCCAGGTTTTGAAGACTTTGGGGATACATGAAGAATGTTCTTTAACTGATCACTTCTAGAGCAGAAACATGGGCTTTGCTTTGCCCCTCAGGGCCTACTTTAACCTCTGTTCTCACCCTTTTGGAGTAACATAAAATGACAGTAATAGTTGAATCCATCGTATTATTTGAGAGTGACCCTCTGACCTAGAGGTCAAGCTTTTTGCTTACCCGTCTGATTAGAACATTCCATAATTTTTGAGGGAACTCATCTCCGGGCCCTTTCCATTAATTAGTCCAGCACTAGCAGATCCTTGAAGAGGAAAAACCAGTGTTGAAGGCTCTCAAATCGCTCTTTGGTGATTAGGAAGTGAGATAAGGAAGGGAAGCTTTTAACAACATGACAGTCGTCCTGCAAGCTCCAGAGAGGCGGCTCTCTGCAATCTGAGAGGAGCCCAGCCACATGAGAAAAGCAAACAAACAAAAATACCTCTGTGATGCTTGGATTTTATAAAGCACTGATATCTGATGGTTAATCTGCCTGGCCCTGCCAGAGAAGACAGTGTTAAATTGCCTTCTATTCTTGGGAACTTAACTTGTCATTGTTAAGCCTGCCTGCATGAGAACCTTTGAAAAAAAATCTGGATGTATAGAAAAGTTGTCCTGGTTCAGGTTAGGTGAACTCTGCACCAGTGGAAGTGGCCTGAAGTGAAGTGCCCCCAAGCCAAGTGAGCTCAAGAGAAATCTGCTAGCTGGAAGGCAGAGTCAGAAGACCCTTCAAAGTCTACAGAGGGAAACTAGGGGCATCTCTCGTACCTAAGCCCCTTCTGCATTCCAGAGATTCCAGGGAGGTGGTGTGAGACAATGGTGATGCTCATGGCCTTTGAATACACTCACGCTTCAGCCAGCTGGTGACACGGGAGAATGACTCCATCTCTTCAGCTTCAGTTTCCACATCCATAAAATGGAAACTATAATGGGACCTGTTATCTCACAGGTTTGCGGTAAAGATTGACTGAGAAGTTCTTGCATTATACATGGGGAGTGTTCAACGAACAGTAGTTGCTATTACTTTAAAAATCACTGGTCTAATAGAATGTTTACAGGGAGCCAAAAAAAAAAAAACAAACAAAACAAAAAACAAAAAAAAAAAACTCGGCCGAGCGCGGTGGCTCAAGCCTGTAATCCCAGCACTTTGGGAGGCCGAGACGGGCGGATCAAGAGGTCAGGAGATCCAGACTATCCTGGCTAACACAGTGAAACCCCGTCTCTACTAAAAAATACAAAAAACTAGCCTGGCGTAGTGGCGGGCGCCTGTAGTCCCAGCTACTCGGGAGGCTGAGGCAGCAGAATGGCGAGAACCCGGGAGGCGGAGCTTGCAGTGAGCTGAGATCCGGCCACTGCACTCCAGCCTGGGCGACAGAGCGAGACTCCGTCTCAAAAAAAAACAAAAAAACAACAACAACAAAAAAACAAAAAACACCTCATAGAATTGAGACTAACCATTTCATTTTAGAGAAGGGGTAGCTGAGACTCAAAGATGTTGCCTATGATGCCCCCACTCACCCCTCAAGGTCATATGGCTAGTTGGCGGCAGAACTACCAAGAGAACACCATTCTTCTAAACTCTGTGGTCTCTTTCCCTGTTTTTTTCAATTGCCACATCAAATCTAGATTTTAGTTTGTACCTGATGAACATATTATCTGACTTTATAAGAAGTTTCTATTTTAATTTTTCTTTTTGAGACAGGGTCTTGCCCTGTCACCCATACTGGCACAATCATAACTCCCTTCAGCCTCAGCATGCTCAGGTGATCCTACCTCAGCCTACCCAGTAGCTGGGTCTACAGGCATGTGCCATCACACCCAGCAAATTCTTTAAATCTCTTTCTTTTCTTTCTTTCTTTTTTTTTTTTTTTTTTTTTTTGAGACAGTCTTGCTCTATCACCCAGGCTGGAGTGCAGTGGCACGATCTCAGCTCACTGCAACCTCTGCCTCCCAGGTTCAAGCAATTCTCTTGCCTCAGCCTCCTGAGTAGCCAGGATTACAGGTGCCAACCACAACGCCCGGCTAATTTTTGCATTTTTGGTAGAGACGAGGTTTCGCCACGTGGGTCAGGCTGGTCTCCAACTCCTGGGCTCAAGAAACCTTCTCTCCTTGGCCTCCCACAGTCCTGGGGATTGCAGGAGTGAACTACCACACCAAGCTAAGATTGTTTTGTGTGTGTGTTTTAACATGTGTCTCAAGAAAGTTGCACCAAATGAGAAACCAACAAACAACTAAAAACAAAAATAATAACACTAAATGAAAACAACCATCAAAAGAACAGATCTAATTGCAAACACCAGAAGCCATGTCTCAAACAGAGGGTCCTGTGTCTTGTCATAATCACACCGCGCATAATATCGGAGCCTTCTCTGTCTCATGAGGTGAGTGATCCCACGTGCATTCTAACGCATGTTTTATTTCTCCATTGATTTTAATTAAAAGGATATTGTCAAGGTTGCTAGGCATAAATATTGACTGCTTTTGACACTACAGTTGTCCCAGAGGGTCAGGCTTGCTTTTTCAAGCTTTTTGAATCTCTTTCGGTTCCTTGCAGTCTCTTTTTGGTACGTTGGAAATGTCAAAAAAAAAAAAAAAATGGAACTATTAGGGCATGCCTGATAGGTTTTTAATTTTATTTTATGTTTTTAAATGCAGGTTGAAAAAGAAAAGAAAGGCCTGGTAATTTGGAATAATCATTCACAAATGAAATCTTGGGCCTTGACTTAGCTAGAATGGTTGCATGAGTGGTAAAAAAATTACTGAATAATGATCTTCCTATTCAATCAGTTTGGTCAGTGTATACGCGGATATATCTCCAAAATCTCATATGGACATCATTCGTGCTTTTAATAAACCAAAAAGATATGTTCTTTTAAAAGAGAATTTTACTAAAAAAGATTCCTGGGGTCCCAACCCCAATCCCCTCATCCAGGCCTGAATTCCTTTGTAATTTCTAAATGATCACAGCTCCCTTGCCTAAGTAGGCTGTCAGTTCAGCACTGATGAACATTTCTATCTGGAAACTGGAAGGCCTCGAGATGGTGCTGGTATTTCAGGGTTAACTCTAGCAGAGTCTAAAACAGCAGGGGTTTAAAGAGGCCCAACACTATATTAGGAAGAGGTGGACTGCCGAGAATAAGTGGTGTGAAATGCATTATGAGCATTCTCGGCAAAGAGAAATTGTCTTTTCCTTGTTGATAGTAGAAAATCAATACGGTTGTTTTCTGTTCAGTTTTCAAGGGCACAAGTTGCTGCTACTTCAGGCTTGAGAAGTTCATAGGATGGTTAACAAAATGTCAGCAGTGATTGAGCAGTTCAAGCAAAATTGACATCCCTCTGCCATAAGTCTACCCTAAGTGAACTGGCAGCCATGGGGGATGGCAGAGCATCCCAGGGCCACAGGGAGCAGGTGGGTTAACGCGTCAAGCTAAAAAAATAATTGCTGGCCCCACACAACAGGTGGAAAGATGATTCACATGGTTATTCTCCTTGGTTTGGGTAGCTGACATGAGGAAAGAAGAAAGACTCTTTGATCAATAAAAGGACTGCCCAGAAGCCGATACAACTCCAGTTACCCTAGGACTGTGTGCAATCTCTTTTCCTCATCCCATCTGGCAGCATGGGGATTCTTTTCTTTCTTGGCACTGTCTGGCTTGTCAGATATATTATTTTCCTTTCTCCTCTCCAGATGCCCTTCCTTCCCTACTTTTTCTACTTTCCATCTCTACGTCACCTTTTCTAAGTAGCTGAAGGTCATTACTCAGCATCCATGCTGGTTAAGAGGCAATCTCTGGAGACCCAAAGCCCTTGATATGATTTGGCTCTGTGTCCCCCACCCAATTCTCATCCCAAATAGTAATCCCCATGTGTTGGAGGAGGGGTCTGGTGGGAGACCATTGAATCATTGGGGCTAATTTTCCTTTTGCTATTCTCGTGATAGTGAGTTCTCATAATATCTGATGGGTTTAAAGTGTGGCACTCCCTTCCTTGCTCGCTCTCTCTCCTGCTGGCTGCCTTGTGAGAAGCTGCTTACTTCCCCTTCAACTTCCGCCATGACTGTAAGTTTCCTGAGGCCTCCCCAGCCATGTGGCACTGTTGAGTCAATTAAATCTGCTTTCTTTATAAATTACCCAGTCTCAGGTAGTTCTTTATAGCAATGTGAAAATAAGATAATACAATCCTGAATTTGTCATTTAGTAAAAATGTTTCTTGAGCCACTCCCCCAGCCCCAAGCCTCAGTTTCTTCAACTGCAAAATGGGTGATAATTTCCCTCACTTTATGAGAATAGGTGCTCCCTGTCAGTCCTGCAAGTACAGGGTTGATGCCTGAGAGTGAGCACTTCCTTAAATTATGTGCCAAAGGCATCTCACTCATCTCACCTTCATAGTAACCTTGTTGCAATAACATTGTGAGTTAACCTGTTGATCTCCTTAAACTGTTTTGCACATTGACTGATTATGACCTTTCGTTTGCATAAATTTTCACAATTTTGCCAAACACATTCCCAGACAATCTTCTGACTGTTTGGGGCTTTATCACTTGCTTCCTTTTCCCCTCCACTCTGACTACAGGCAGATAAAACAGTTTTTCTTCTACACCAGGCACTTTAGCAGTTAGCACAGAAACAGTCACACAGGAGGCACTCACAGAATAGACTTGGGCTAAAAGAAAAAGGTAATGAATAGTCTTTGTTTAGCCAGATTACCAAAGGACTATGCAAATCTTTCAATCTCTTACTCCTATCCAGTTCTATAGAAAATGGATCAACAGAACTTTTATGAACAGATGAAGAAACCATGTCTGCAGTACCTCTGTGAAGTCCCAACGTGGTCAGGGATATTTCTTTTCTCTTCAAATGTGATGACTGGGTCTTGATTCAAAGGCACTGTTTGGGAGTAGCATGTCTGCATGAGAACAAGCACATATACATATTCACTTTTATGTTTGTACACAGAAGCATGCATCGGTTTCTATGCGTGTGATATAATTAAATGATGGTCAAGACAGTGATTCAAATTTGCCTAAGCTCCAGGGTCTCTGCATGACACACAATCTGGGATGGAAGGCTTAGTCTCATGAAAGACCAGTAGAAATAAAATACAGTGAAATGCAGAAATTCAAAATCATCCAAATACGGCTGCTTCCTCCTTCCTTAAATGTTTTCCTATGCATGTGAATCTCTCTCCCACCAGGTACCAGCCACCCCCTCACTGTAGCATTTTAGAAAGGCGAAATAGATGAAAAAGGCCGGTCTCAAAGGAAAATGAGGACATCCTCTTAAAAAGCAACCTAAAGCAGAATCCTATTACTAAAGCTTTTCTGATGTTTGATTTTTTTTTTTTTAAGCCAAGGCATTGTAATTTATTCAGTTAGGAAAATCCCTGAGCAATTTCCCTAACTTTTCTGTGGCTTAGAAGCATTTCCCTTTTTTTTTTTTTCTTGTTGGGTGTGGGGAGTGAGAGGGTATATCTTTGTCTTTTCTCCATACCCAATTTTCCATGACTAAGAAATGGGACATCAAAGGGCTCATTGAAATAGATAAAATGCCCCATCAAATAGCGCTAATAAAACAGCATCTTGATGATTCTTGAGAAGATGGATCAAAGCATATGGACTCAATTTCCCTTGGAAAAATCTATTGGAAAAAAGGAAACCAAGTGGTGTGGGTAAAGTGTTTTCAGTATTTTATTCTTTCCAATCCTGAAATATAGCTCTAATTCTCTGTCAATTAAGGAAGCCCATTGGGAATTCATACCAGCTCTGGATCTACATTATATTTTGACTTCCAAGGAGTCTAGAAAAATAAATTGAGGAAGTCCAAAACGATGATAACTTAGTTATAATATATCTTTAAAACCCCCACTGCATTTTTATCTCTAAACACAAGAATTTGGTGTGCGGAGGGAGGACAGGGAGAGGGGAGAAGGATTGTAGAAAGAACTTGGAGTTTCCAGCTTATAACCTTTTGTTCTAGGCCTTCCATCTTCAAATGTCATCAGCTTTGAAATGATCACTAATCTTCACTATATCTCTTGCAATTGTTGACCATTCTTTTGTTTGGTGTCAATTAGATAGGAAAGAATTTTCAATAATTCAATAGTTCTGTATTAAAGGGCAGCTCAACTGCACATAACTTATCTCCTCAGTTATCAATTGTTTTTATGGAACAGCCCAGGGAAGATTACTTGGCTAACTCACCATCCATCCATCAGGGCTCAGATTCATCTGAGTAAATGTAGTTATGATTTAATTACCGAAAGGTTGGGTTCAAATACAACAGAATGAGACTTGTTTATAGAATGATGGCTTGTTTTTCTCAGTTACTAATCGTGAGCTTAATTTTTAATGGAAGAGCATTGCTAGCATAATTAACACCCAATTTACATGTGCATCCATAGAACCAATTAATTAAATTTTATTGATGCCTAGTTGCTCTTTAAAATGCTTTCCAAATGCCTCCAAATTGATTTTAAACTGTTGATAGTGGAAGTCAGTTTACACTTTTCTTGGGTTTATGAAATACTAACCTCTTCACTCATTAAAATATGTTTTATCTACTAGAGGCATTCCATAATTTGCTAAGGATATTTTGCATGGAGTGCATAGTGTGGGCTGATGGCACTGCCAGTTTGAACAGTGTTTAAAACAAATGCTGTAGAACTTGGGGACTACAGTTAGACAGCCCTGAGGATCTGAAAATGAAGAAAGAGTACCCTCTGAAAACAGAGCAGCGATAGGCAAAGTCAACCGCAAAAGACAAAAAAGCTCCCAGAACCTCCAGAGGAGACTTAACGTGGAGATTTTTATGCATCTAAAGAAAAAGTATTTTACCACTAAAAGGCTGATCAGCAATGAAAGCTTTGAAGAGGAGGACTCTAGAATGTAATTCAATGCTTCAGAGACATACACACACTTTGGGAGATAAACTTGACTTTATCTTTTTGACTTTTCGATTCCTTAGGGATGACAATCATTACTGCAAATTAAAATCTCTGGTAGTCTCAATCCAATGCCAATAGATATTAACTTCACAGAAGTCCTCTTCTTTTTTTAAAAAAAAATGTGTATAAATTTTGGGGGTGCAAGCGCAATTTTGTTGCATGGATAAACTGCATAGTGGTGAAGTCAGGGCTTTTAGGGTATGCATCACCCAAATAACATACATTGTACCCATTAAGTAATTTCTTATCATCCACTGCCTCCCACCCTCTCATCCTTCCAAGTCTCCATTGTCTATCATAAGTCCTCCTCTTCTTTTCACCAAGAAGTCTTCTTACTATAATACGGCTTCCATGTGGAGACATAAATATGTTAACAAAGAAGAAATGAGTTACCCCTAAGGAGGAATTCAAGTGTTTTGAATCCCTGTGATGGTGACTTTGCATGGTCAATGAATCAAAACACGTTTGGATCACATTAAGCTCCACTAGATGGAAAGAATGACCAAGCATCTTTGGCAGCTCTTCTCTTTTATGAATTCTCCAAAAACAACGCTCCAAATATTGCTCCGATATGATCGTTGTCCTCATCTCTATAACCTTTATCAAGGGACCTTACTGTCTTGCCTGGGCTATTTTAGTAGCCTCTTAATGGTTGGACTCACCTCCAGCCTGGATGCCTTCAGTCTGTTCTCTGTACTGTGGGTGGCATGATTATATGAATGGCCACCCCTGCGCTCTCAGCATGCACACACACACACACACACACACACACACACACACACACACAGCTCCCACACCACTATATGTGATTAATACTTCAATGTCTTCTAATGCTCTCAAGCTCAAAGCAAACTTGCTTAACATGTCAACACTGCCCTATATGGGCAGGCCACTACCTATCGACTTATATATACTCCTGTCTCTGCTCCAGCCACCCTGGTCTTCAATTCCTTGTGCAAACAATCCCGCCTTTTGCTATAGGGCCTGTCAAAGTAACATTTTATAAAGGCAATGAACAAGGCTCTTACGCAGATACAAAGTAAACAGGTACAAAGATTTATTTAACTCATTAAGGAGGAAACCTATAAGCTAGCCCAAGCAGTGTTTGAGAACTGTGTAATTATCAGCACAGGAAAAAAAAGTTAGAATAAGATTGCTGGTTTAGGTAAAAAAATGGTTAATGGATTAAGACTACAGCACTATGAAACCATAACCTTTATTTTCTTTTTTCACCAGCAGAAATCATTTGCATCTCTTGCAGACAAAAATATCTTCAAATTAATCACGACTTCCCAGAGTCTGGGCCTTAGTCAATAGTAAAGAAAATAGCAAACAAAGGTGGGCTCTCCTAGAACAGGGGTTGGCGAACTATGGCCCACGGGCCAAATGAAGCTTGCGGACTACTTTTGTACAACTTGAGAGCAAAGGATGTTTTATTTATTTATTTTTTTCACATGTTTAAAGGATTGTGAAGACAATCCTGCGAAACGGGCCAGGCACCATGGCTTACTCCTGTCATCCCACCACTTTGGGAAGCCTCAGCAGAAGGATCGCTTGAACCCAAGAGTTCCAGACCAGCTTGGGAAACATGGTGAGACCTTGTCTCCACAAAAAACAAAAAGCAAAATTAGCTGGGCATGGTGGTGTGCACCCTGTAGTCCCAGCTACTTGGCAGCCCGAGGTGGGAGGATGGCTTAGGCCGGGGAGGTCAAGGCTATGGTGAGCTGTGATTGCACCGCTGGACCCTAGCCTGGGTGATGGTGAGACCTTGTCTCAAAACAAACAAACAAAAACAATCCCCCCAAACAAAGAAGAATACTTCACAGAAATACATATGGTTCAGTTTTAAAATAAAGTTTGAAATATTTACTCTCTGGGCCTTTACATAAAAAATTTGCTGGTCCTGCCCTGGAGAATTAAATAATCCTCAGGTGAGCCTTTTAACCAGCACTCCATTGGGACTTTGAAAAGACAAGCATTTATCCTTTTGCCTTACTGCCAAGTTTTTGGGCATTTTTAAAAAATAGCCTTTGCAGTTATAACCTTTCTGTGTAGAATGTCTTTCCCTCCCTCTTCCCTGAGTTTACTCCTTTTGCAGACGTCAGCTCCAAGGCCATTTCCTCAAAGCCTTCCCTGACTTCGAGACTGAGCCATGTCGCTCTCTCTCTAGGCTGTCTTGGCGTTGTGAACCTTCCTGTAGCAGCACACATCATTGTTACAGCTCTTATTTGATTAATACTTGTACCCCAACTAGTATGCTGTCTCCATTAAGGTAATGACAATGTCTGTTTTATTTTCTGTTTTCTGCTATGTCTGTAGTATCTAAGATAGTGTCTTTCTGTCAGTAGGCAGATAATAAATATATGTTAAATACATGAACAAATGTATGACATTATCATGGTTCAAATTAGTGTTCTGGTGTGTAACTCAACTGTGTGTGTATGTGTTAGTGGTCATGAATCAGTTTCTCACTTTTAGGAACTCTTAGACATTGATATGTGTGATTCTTTGGGCTTTTGAAATACAAGATTAATGCAAGAGATGTTATAAAATAATCAAGAGGTTACCCAGTGAATCCTTCCCCAGTCTCAGCCAACTTTTCTCAGGCTTAGATGATCAGTAGTTTTCTCCTAAAAACTACTGATTGCCATAAATGGGTGAAGACATGGACTGGGATTATATCAAGGGAGCTTTCATGGTATAATCACTGCTAACACCTTGTAAAAGAGGAGTAACACCCCATATTAAGCTGTGACTATGGAATACTATCCAGTACACCAAGGAACATTGGGATTAAAATAAAAATAGAACATGTTAATATGGAGACTTTCATGAGTTTCTCAACAATACGTGTAAGTTTGTATTTGTATGTGTTTTCTGGTCTCCCTGTGAGTAAAGCGGATGATTGTAAAAATGGCATCACTTCACTGTAAGATTATTTAGAATTTAGTGTAAAGCTACTGGAATGTAAATTGCTTTCCTTTGGCTTAGCACTAGGTACAGATCTGAACTTAATAAATATTTGGGGACTCAAGAGTTTCACTTGAATTTATTTTCAAGAGGTCAAAGACAAGTGAAATTTGGTAAGCTCATGGGATTTGGAGGTGGGAAGCCTTCTGAGAAATTCTGTGGCTTATATGGTTAGCTCTCCTTGGAAAACAGAGAGAGATGGCATCACCAGGAACTTCTGCTGGAAGTAAAGGAATTGGGATGTTGAATCTAGACCCATAAGCCCCTTGAAAATATCCTTGAGGAATGAGTTTAGTTGCTTTGTTGAGTTGATGGCCAAAGGCCATCAAAAGGCCCAATAGTTTGCATGACTCAGAGGCATTAACTCCAAAACGTAAGACTAAAGTGAAAACCTAATAGAAAAGCATATAATTTGTGGCATGATCAGTCTGGGTTTTCTTCCTGCTACTTATACTACGATATTGGACAAGATACTTACTCACTAAGCTTTGGTTTTATTATTTGTAAAGTTGATATGAAAATATCATAATCACAGTATCATTGCTAATATTTGTGAGGAAATCACATGTGAGACATCTAACAAAGTGCCTGGCCCTTAGAGGGTGTTCAATGATAATAACTACCTTTTGTTTGGCTCTTATTATGTGTTTAACTTTATACCACTTACTTTACTTAAAATGAAACATAAATTGAAATATGAGGGAGAACAGTAATTTGACAAATAAGAAAATTATATCAGTGGGGTCTGATGGAGAGCATAGTGGCAGAATTGAAATGTAAACACACGTTTTCAAAGTCATTCTTTTTCTGCTGCATCACATAGCCCCTTAGAAAATGTCAGTTTTCTTCTTTTCAGCCTTCAGCTTAAGAAGAGTATGTTCAGGGATCTCAGCCCCAGAGCCCATAGACTTGCTACTCAGTTTCTAGCTAATTTCTAACAAGTTCCCGAGGACCACAGTTTAAGAACCTTTGCCCTATGGCATTGTGGAGCAACTAATGGAAGAGACCTGGGTCCCTGAATGACCACATGCAGCAGAGCTACCCATGATATAGAGATCCATTCTCCCGTGGACTTTTATGCAAGAGAATAATCTTCAGTCTCCTTTAAGCTACTGAATTTGGGGGTTTTTGCTCATGGTTTTTTTTTGTTTTGTTTTGTTTTTTCCCAGTCTTTAATCCCAATTCTGTCTCAGATTTAAGACCGAGTTAAGTCCCACCTTTCCCCGTTGCTTCTCTACACTGGGATTTTCTCTTTGTTGAACTTCTATCGTACTTAGAGTCTATCACAAATCTTACCAATTTGTTCTCCAATTGTTCCAAAAATGTTAATGCCATCTCTTTCCTTCAATATACTTTTCTATATCTTTCATTCTGTTCAGCACAATTCTGAGCATACGGTAGATGGTCAGTAAAGAGCTCTCAATTAACATTTTAGTAAACTGAGAATTCATGTACACACTGTAAACAAATAATCATTTTTTAAATTAAAAAAACGCACATATTAAAACTGCCTCAAAACACACTCTGTTTCCTTTAATGACTCAGAGGGCAAGAAATAAAGTAGTATTGCTATTATTTTACAAGGCATCTCTCATGCTTTGTAGTTACACCCCACAGACTGGTGATGAGAACTGACCACAGAGTATATACATGCAATGTGCCAATGTGCCTCTTCAGAAGACAAGCAGGCTTGAAGTTAACAAAGAGATACAGTCCTTATTAGCGTGGGCGTATCTCCACTAATATTTATCATGCATGGTCAAATGGTAAAGCTGCTACACATAGACCTTGCGTTTAACTATACTTAACTTCAAAGCTTTAAATCGTTGGAGATGGAAAAAGAAATTTCAACCTCTTATTTGAGTTGTCCCTGATTTTAATCACAGAACATCGGCCTTAACATAATGGAAGTTCCAGTTACTAAACTATCATCTTCCTCCCACGAGTGAGTTATCCTTGGAGTTAGGCATCATTCCAAATAAAGGCTAGGGCAAATCCCACATTACTTTTTATCTTTTCATGATAAGGGACACAAATATTATTTTATAATCAAGTTAAAACTTTATAGCTTAATTTAATTTCTCTTAAATGTATCACAAATGATGAGTATTGACAATAAAAAGTAGTCCCTATATTATTTTATGCATATGGTAACAGGCAAAGACTTAGAATTTTATTCAATATGCAGACTGTTTGCAAGATCCTAAATGAAGTGAGGCAATATACTTGAATAAGTGTTTAATCACACACTTATAAATCCATATTAATTTTTGTATACTTTTTGTTTGTGTAGTGTACATGGAAGAGAGTAAAGTTATATTCAATAGAGGATTTATATCCAGAATAAATAAATAATTCCCACATGTGAATAAGCAAAAATATCCAAACAAAACATAAAATGGGCAAAAGACCTGAATTCTCATTTGTGAATGTTTGATGGGACAAGCATTCAGAAAGGAAGTTATAAAATAACCAATAATCATATTGTACAACAGATACATTCAAATTAAAACCATGATAAGGGCTGGGTGTGGTGGCTCATGTCTGTAATCCCAGCACTTTGGGAGGCCGAGGCGGATGGATCACAAGGTCAGGAGTTCAGAACAAGCCTGGCCAACATCGTGAAACCCTGTCTCTACTAACAATACAAAAATTAGTCATGCATGGTGGTGAGTACCTGATATCCCAGCTACTCGGGAGGCTGAGGCATGAGAATCACTTGAACCTGGGAGGCAGAGTTTGCAGTGCGCCAAGATCGCGCCACTGCACTCCAGCCTGGGAGACAGAGCAAGACTCCATCTCAAAACAAAACAAAACAAAACAGGAAAACAAAAACCACAATAAGATATCACCACATGGCCACCAGAATGGCTAAAACTAAAAAATAACCCTGACAATACCAAGTGTTGACATTGTTGATGGCATATGATGGGAGCCATGATGCGTGCAATGACAAAGCATAAGACTAATCCTGATGTGCTGAGGACAGAGCTGCAGACCGATAGGAGCTAGTTCCTGAGAGCAGCATTGGCCATATTTCTGAGCCTCTGAACCAACACAAGCTCTCACCTCTCCCTGGATCCCTTGTTATGGAAAAACTTAAATCAGTGGACAGATAGCTAGATAGACAAACTAACTTCTGTTTAAGCTACTGTTAGGTCAGGTTTTCTGTTATTAGCAACTGGATCAATTCCTCACTTATTCAGAGGTGTTACTAATTGATAATAGAACTGTGTCCTGGAACTCTTTCTGCACTGGCTTTAGATTTCTTCTAAAGGAAGCATCCTTTCTTGCAGTCCCTTGAACATCCTCTCGCTCATTTCTGACTCTCAAACTTAATCTCTGAGTGGCAATTTAAATTGTAATCCATACAGTAGAGTACTACTTGGCAATAGAAAGAAATGAACTTTGATACACGCAGCAACTTTGATCGATTAAAAGTAACATAACGGAGTGAAAGAAGCCAGATTGCAAATGCACACTGTATGATCCCATGTATACACAATTCTAAAAAACGCAAACTAATACTTATAGAGGCAAGAAGGAAGGCTTACAAAGAGGCACGAGGAAATGTTTGAGGGCAATGGATATGGTCCATGATGAGTATGTGTCACATGTGCAAATATATGTTAAAGCTTATTAAATTGTACACTTTAAAAAATTGTAATGCACTATGATGCATTTTCCCTCCTTACTCATTTGCACTTATTTGCAGATTTCTTGGACTATCCATATTACCTTACAAAGAAAACTGAGGGAAGTGTAGGAAACAAGGACAAAGAAAAAGGAACAAAACCCTGAGTTCCTACCAGCTAGATGTAACAGCTGCTAACTTTGAGATTTCTGTATTCTTCCCATCATTTCTGAATGCATACAAGCACGTATATAAGCACACGAATGTCTCCCTCATTGCGGTACTCTCAGTACCAAGCATTGTGAGATGTGCTGTGGGAAGAGGTTCTGATGATTTATATACTCACAACCCAACTACCAGAGTTCAGATAGATCTTGACTGTGTTACTTGGGACAAATTTCTTAGCTTCTTTGTGTCTCAGTTTCCTCATCACATTCATATGGGATGAGGAAGCAAAATAATTGTGCCTTGCTTATAGGGTGGTTGTGAGTAATGAATGAGTTATATATAAAAAGGTTTTAAAATGCATGGCATATATAAGTGTGAGGTAGGAGTAATTACTCGGAAGTCAGTATTTGTCAAATGAATTATCCATCACCATTCTTTTAATAGTAAATCAAAAATAGGTGGATAGACTAAGGGAGAGAATCTCATCCTCAGAGTTTTAGTGGATGAGCAAGCAGAAATTCCTTCCTTAAATAAAGTCATAGAATGTACTAACCAGGTTCTATACCTTTGTCTTACTGCAGTCGGTGGCCTGGAGAGGATGAAATGTGTGTGTGTGTGTGTGTGTGTGTGAGAGAGAGAGAGAGAGGGTTGTGTGTGTGTTTGTGTTATGTGTGTGGTGTCATTATTTTTTTAGACACATGATTTGACCTTGGCTGTGGTCAAAGCCTTATAAATAACAAGCTAGGATACAATGCAATTGTGTGTCCTAAGTACCTTAAAAGGCAAAGGGCTGATGAGGGAGATGTCACTCTTCTGACATCCTCTTGTGAGCCAGCCTTTTTCTCGGGAGAATCTGATGATGGGGAGTTCATGGACAGCACAGAGAACATATTGACAAACCAACCATGAGAAATATATCAAGATTTATCATCTCTTGGAGTAAAAATTGACCCCAATTTAACCTCTATTAATATTTATTTCTCAGGTCAATAAATCTAGAATTTGTCTTAGTAAAAGTCAGTATCAGTTGAATTCTGCCTACTCTTCTTAGGGGGCAAAGAAGAAAGGGAAACTGTAATTTGAATGTTTTAAAAATAAAATAATAAAAGCCACACACAACATTCCCAGGGTGGGGGGAAACCCACAACACTCCTGCCACTTCTGATTTTAAAACAAATAGACATTGCACCCCAAACATAAATTGCCTCGATTCCACAATTCCCATCTCTGGTGGAATGGGAGGCCAACCACAGGGAAGAGGCATGGGGCCCACAATGCTCAGACACCAGACACCAGAGACCTTTCTCCCATGATCTCACTGCACCGAGTTGCTGTTTCCCAATCTCAAAAAAAAACAAAACAAAACAAAACAAAAAAAACCGGCTGGGCAGGGTGGCTCAGGTCTGTAATCCCAGCACTTTAGGAAGTCAGGGCAGGCTGATCACGAGTTCAGGAGATCGAGACCATCCTGGCTAACACGGTGAAACCCAGTCTCTACTGAAAATACAAAAACAAAATTAGCTGGGTGTGGTGGTGGGCACCTGTAGTCCTAGCTACTGGGGAGCCTGAGGTGGGAGAATGGCGTGAACCCGGGAGGCGGAGCTTGCAGTGAACTGAGATGGGGCCACCACACTGTAACCTACACAACAGAGCATGACTCCGTATCAAAAACAAACAACAAAAAACAAACAAAATAACCCCCAAACTATATATGCCTATCTATATTGTTTTGTTCATTGTGCTTTTCACTGAAGAATTTCATCTCTTTTAGACCAGGTGGTCATCTTTCTTTTGTATGCATTTTACTGACTCTTACTGAAAAGAAAAGGTAAAATGATGTCACTATATTATGTTTTAAGGAAAACATAAATTATTTTTCATGTTTGACCTGATTTACTTTTATTTATTTATTTATTTATTTCAACTTTTATTTTAGGTTCAAGGGAGTCCATTGCATGTTACTGAGGTTTGGTACACAATGATCCTGTCACCCAGGTAGTGAGCATAGTACTTGATAGGCCATTTTTCAGCCCTTGCCCTCCTCCCACTCTCCCTCTTCTAGTAGCCCCTGGTGTCTATTGTGCTCCTCTTTATGTCCATGTATACTCAATGTTTAGCTTCCACTTGTAAGTGAGAATATGTGGTATTTGGTTTTCTGCTTCTGCATTAATTTGCTCAGGATAATGACCTCTAGTTGCATCTGTGATGGTGCAAAAGACGTGATTCTGTTCCGTGTTTATGGCTATGTGGAATTTCATGGGGTATACGTGCCACATTTTCTTTATCCAGTTCACTGTTGATGGGCACCTAGGTTGATTCCACGTCTCTGCTATTGTGAACAGTGCTGTGATGAACGTACAAGTGTATGTGTCTTTTTGGTAGAATGATTTCTTTTCCTTTGCGTATGTACCTACTAATGGGATTGTTGGATTGAATGGTAATTCTGCGAAAAGATAAAACTTAATAATAACTAAGGGGTAATATGTGAAGCCAGCAAATCTTCCTTCCATCCTTTCTTCACACTGCCTTGTGCCCCGTGATGATTTGTGTGGGAGGGGTATTTAGATGTCAACAACCACGTGTTTGATGCATTAGCTTCCATACCTCTTGCCAACCTACAAAATCTTCTCTACCTCTCATCCATTACCTGATTCTCATTATTTTCTTTTTCTCCTGGAGAGTAAACTTTAGTCCTCTTGGGACCATCCTTCTCCCTATGCCTCACATCATCCTCTATTACCCATGCTTTGCTATCTAATTCCTACCCAGACTATTGACAAGAAACACCATGAAACTCAAATGATGCAATAGTTGAAAAAACATATTGTAAATGTAAGACATCAGATAACTATGAGGGCTTTTAATATTTTTAATACTCCTGGGTTAATCAACATGTTTCAGGACTGGCATCAAATAAAGTGGTGTACAGCCAGCACTAAAGGTTGGGTTTTCATGACTTCACTACATACATGAATCAGGTAGCAGATAAATGGAATAGGGAATGTGAGCTTCTCTTACCACACTTTTTGAATTAGCCACCTCATCTCTTCCATTATTGCATTATTTTTATCAATGTTCTTTATTTCCTTCACAGAACTTATGATGACGTTCTATTGTTTTAGTTATTTGTTTACGTATTTATTATTGTATGAAAATGCAAGTTTAGAGGTACGGTCTTGCTATGTTACCCAGGCTGAACTTGAACTCTTGGTCTCAAGTGATCCTTCTGCCTCAACCTCCAGAGTAGCTGGGAGTACAGGTGCATTCCACCACACCTGGCTCATGTGTTACATTTTCTGCTCAGTAAATATTTATTGAAAGAATGAATAAAAAAAGAATGAATAAGGGGAAATAAATATATGTATAAATATTTTTAAAATAAAATAATAGATTGAATTAATAGCTCCAATTCTTCATTTTATCTTCTCTGCCTGTCCTTTGCTGTGTGACTTTGAGGTTCCTCCACAAAAGGGGAGACGTATATTTTGCAACCCTTGGCGCTTGGCTTGGCCACGTGACTTACTTTGATCACTAGCATGAGGCATAAGTGATGATATGCCAGGTTGAAACCCAGGCCTCAAGAGGCCCTATTGTTTCTGCTTGATCCCTTTCACTTCTACTAATGCCATGAGAAGGGCATGCCTGGGATAGCCCATTGCTCTCAGGAGAGGATGAGAGACTTGTGGTGCAGAGCCGCCTACAGCCCATTAGTCTAGATCAGCTGACCTCCAGGCATTCGTGGCTGTTTTAAGCCAGTGAGCCATGGGGTTATTACATAGCAATACTGCTGATATACTAAATAAGACAATTAACAATGATAATCATGCTTACATTAACTTAAACCACCTGTATCTAGGTAACGAGCTTGGTTGCTGGAATGTAGATCAAACACTTCTAGAATTGTGATTTTTGGATATGGGGCTTTCAAGATTACTTCATGAAGGCACAGAGTTAGGAAATTCCAGAGGCAAACATAGAGTCCTTATTGCAGCCCTGCTCCCTTTCCTCCTCCCACCTCTTCCCTACACACATATAATTGCCTTAGGGATGAATA
The DNA here is from genome assembly GCF_037993035.2 of Macaca fascicularis. NCBI lineage: Eukaryota > Metazoa > Chordata > Mammalia > Primates > Cercopithecidae > Macaca > Macaca fascicularis. The sequence continues at coordinate 47,447,932 of NC_088394.1, forward strand.
TTATGCTAGCTGGATCCAGAGCTGACATTTCTGATGGGGCCTTGCATTGCATATAGCAGAAACCAGAATCTTTCCAATCACTCGACTGAAGGGAGACAAATTGTGCTTTGCTATTTGCATTTGTTTTTGCATTTTCACCATTTATGAGACTGAGCAAAGCTAATTTGACAGACATTTATTCATCTTCTGTAATGAAATTGTAAAGAATGTTGTGAATTTCTTTCCGCAGGCCTCTGAGAACATCATTTTCTAAATGTGTGTGTGTGTGTGTTTTTTTTTAATCACCTAAAATGTTTATCTGCCCTGAGGTTTTAAGACTGAAAACTTGGCATTCTAAATCATCATGAAGAAAACTATAATAAATTTACTATTAATTGGAGAAGCAGGAAAGTAGATTATAGAAATATCCAATCTTTTTTTATCAACCTTTTATATTATAACTACCCATTTTTCTTATCATCTGGCATCCAACATTTGGTTTTCAAGCACAAACAATGTTAGCACTTATGCATTTAATTTACTTTCTGGAATCTCCTTTTTGTTTGGTTCTTAGAGCATTTTTAAGAAATATCTCTGGCTTCCATCTAAACTGGTAATGCTTTAAAACTTTAGAACATTTTAATTTAACTAATGTTGCCATGACAATAGTGATGTTTCTAAAATGATTTTCTGAGTTCAAGAGGTAAAACTGTAAGAATGAAGTCACTTCATGACTGAGAAGTTAGAGAGAAGCCCAGACTGATAGTGCCATATGAAACTTTTCTCAGAAAGTGATGTGTATGTAGGGAAAGAGGTTGGAAAGGCTTGAAAAACAGGCCCTGAGGCCCTTGCCAGAAGCAGATGCCCAATCTTTAACTTTCTTTTTTGGATCAGAATCATGATCCAAAAATAAACCTTTTTTCTTTATAAATTACTCAGCCTTGGGTATTCTAACAACACAAAATGAACCAAGACAGTTACTAAATTTTATTTTCAAACTTTAACATGCTGTGCATATTCAGAAAGAGCTTTTTAGGCAGCTTTATCCAAAGTCCCAAGCTTGGCTTCTATTGCCTCATCATAGGTCACATGCTCGTCCCTGAATGAAACCATATGGCCAAGAGGATGAATTCCTCTGATTGGCCAGTCTCCCATTTCTTGTTGTTTCCTAGAGGCCAGAGAAGATCAGCCCTAACTAAATTATATATAGAAAGGGGACGGGTAGTTCCCCAAAGAGAGATAGCTATTATTATCAGAATTAGGCAAACAAAAACTCTTGTTAATAATGTTTTTTCTATTTTCTGGGTCTAAAGAAAAAAAAAGCACTATAGCACTATTTGGGTAGTATTGGCTCTCTGCAATAGACTTAATTATGTCTCTATGTCCTCATTCCTCCAGGCTATGATTTGAATGTTTGTGTCCCCCCAGTATTATTATGTTAAAATCCCAACCCTCAAAATGATGATATTCAGAGATGTTGCCTTTGGGAGGTAATTAGGTCATGAAGGTGGGACCTTCATGAATGGAATTTATGCTCTTACAAAAGAGACCTGACAGGAATCTCCTGTTACTTCCACCACGTGAAGATGTCACAAGGTGGCACTGTGTCTAAGCCAGAAAGTAGGCCCTTACCTGACACCGAATCTGCTTTGCTCTTGGACTTCCCAGCCTCCACAACTGTGAGAAATAAATTTCTGTAATTTATAAACCATCTAGTTTATGTTATTTTGCTATGGCAACTTAAGGGACTGATACATTCCATAGTAAATTAGTGTAACTACAGCCTTATTTTGTCCTTAAAGTGGACAGAGTAGCCTTACCTACTTCTTGACCTTGAATTTAACTATGGGATTTACTTTGGCCAATGGGACATTGGTAGATGTGACAAGCATAGAAGTTTGACATGTGTCAGTGTGTTTGGCTTGCGGTCTTAACGCCTGCCACCACCATGAGAAGACCATGTCTCAGGTACCTGCCAGCCTCAGGAGAGTAGAGAAATGGAGAACATACCTGAATCTAAGTTGTCGCCCAGAACCAGGCCCAGCTAGGTTCAGACAAGATCATCTCAGCTCCAATCAAACTACAGATGGATGAGTGAGAAATAAAGCTTATTATTAAGCACCATTGAGACTTTATGGCTCTTTGTTACATCGCAATAGGCAACAAAGATGCCTTCTCACTCACATCTAGCCATGTAGAGGAATGAGGAATTGGAACATACTAGATTGTTTCTGTCTGCTAGTGGCATTTATGGGAAAACCATCCATCTTCCTTCTCGTTTGTCAGTCTGGACACCATCCACGAAGTGAGTAAAACTGATTTCTAATTTGGTTGAGTAATTTCTCACCATTATTCCCCCAAATTAGATTTTACTTCTATTGTCTCCTTTTCTATAAACTTCCCCCAAACTCTAAGAGTTTATAATTTGTGTTCTGAAGTGTTTGACGTTGAACACGATGCTATAAATAATCCACCGCTCTGAGCATGTTCAATAAGAATTACAACACTATTATTATGACTACACTTAGGCATTTACAAATTTGCCTTTAAATAGAGATTTATCAGGGGTTTCAGCTGCTCAGTGATGGAACAATATTAATGTCTTCACAAGGACAAATGAGTTAATCCAATCTTTCTATATGCTTGGAGACTGGCGATCTCAGTTTGGACAGCTGGGTTTCTAGATACAGTAACTTCTCTGTTACATGGAAGGGCTGGGGGATGGGCTGTTTTCATTGTGTGTGTGTGTGTGTGTTTTAATAGTTACACAGGGCTTGATGTTGCAGAGAAAAAAACCACTGAGATAAAAATAATTTAGTCTGAGGTGCAGATATTCAAAGAATATCTGCTTGAAAAGGGGCAGAAGTGTGGACCCTAAAGGAACATCATCAGCTCCACAGTCTTGTCCACACAAAGCCATATTTTCCTCAGTGAACTCATTAGGGAAGGCACCCCAGTAGTTAGAGAGTGGACTTTGTAGTTAACCTCATCTGGGTTTGAATCCCAGCTCCAAGCTTAGCGGGCTTGAGCATTTACAAAAATTATGTAGTCTGGATGCAGTGGCTCATGCCTGTAATCCCAGCATTTTGGAAACTGAAGTGGGAAGATTGCTTGAGACCAAGAAGTTCAAGATTAGCCTGGGCAACATAGCAAGATCCTGTCTCTACAAAACTTAAAAAAAACCATCCAGGTGAGTTGGTGCCTGCCTGTAGTCCTACCTACTTGGGGGCTGATGCAAGAGGTTTGCTTGAGGTCAGAGGTTGGAAGCTGCAGTGAGCTATGATTATGCCAATGCACACCAACCTGAGTGACACAGTGGGACCCCATTTCTAAACTAAAGAAAGAAAAATAAAGAAATAAAAAATTTAAAAACTTATTTACACATTTATTTTATCCACTGGTGCACTTATGGTTTTAGGTCATGCTCCATAAAAGTGGAGTCTGAGAGAAGGATTAAAATGCCATTTTTTAATTGAGGGAGGGACTGCTCTTAGGAGAAACCTGAAAGGGAGAGAAGAGTACCAGATAGGGGAGAGGAAGAGCCGAGCAAGGATGTGCCAGGTAAGGTCTAAAGTTGGCCTGATCAGTGCGGGATGCTGGAGCATGTGTCCAAGCACAGGGCCATCTTTGCCTTGAGGCAGCAAAGTGCCAGCTCTTTCTAAAAGTTGTCACATAATAGCAAACAAATGGAATCAACCTAGGTGCTCATCAGTGGTGGATTTTACAAAGAAAATGTGGCACATATACACCATGGAATACTATACAGCCATAAAAAGGAATGAAATAACATCCTTTGAAGCAACATGGATGTAAGCAAATTAATGTAGAAACAGAAAACCAAATACCACATGTTCTCACCTATGAGTAGGGGCTAAACATTGGTTACAAATGGACACAAAGTTAGGGTAACAGATACAAGGCATTCTTTTTTTTTTTTTTTTTTTTTTTTTTGAGATGGGGTCTGACTCTGTTGCCCAGGCTGAAGTGCAGTGATGCAATCTTGGCTCACTGCAACCTCCACCTCCTGGGTTCAAGTGATTCTCCTGCCTCAGCCTTCCAAGTAGCTGGGACTACAGGCGTGTGCCACCACACCTGGCTAATTTTTTTGTAGTTTTAGTAGAGATAGGGTTTCACCATGTTAGCCGGGATAGTCTCGATCTCCTGACCTCGTGATCTGCCACCTCAGCCTCCCAAAGTGCTGGGATTATAGGCATGAGCCACCGTGCCCGGCTGATACTAGGGATTCTAAAAGGGGGAAGGGGAAGAGGGGAGCAAGGGTTGAAAACTACCCATCTGGTACTAGGTTTGCTGCTTGGGCAACAGGATCATTAGAAACTCAAACCTCAGCAACGCACAACATACCCATGTAACAAACTTGCACAGGTACCCCCTGAATCTAAAACAAAAAAATTGTTAAAAAACAATACAAATTGTGATAAAATATACGTAAGATAAAATACCATTTTAACCATTTTAAAGTGTACAATTGAGTAGTAGCATTAGGTACATTCACAATGTTGTGCAACCAGAATCACCGTCTAATTTTGGTACTTTTTCTTCACCCTAAAAGGAAATCCTATATCCATTAGTTTTCACTCCCATTCTCTCCTCCCTTCAGCCCCTGGCAACCACTCATCTGCTTTCTGTCCCTATGGATTTGCATATGTACTCATTTCTTTTTAAGACTGAATAGTATTTCATTGCATGCATATGCTACTTTTTTTTTTTTGAGATAGAATCTCACTCTGTCACCCAGGCTGGAGTACAGTGGTATGATCTCAGCTCACTGCAGCTTCCACCTCCTGGGTTCAAGTGATTCTCGTGCCTCAGCCTCCTGAATAACTGGAATTACAGGTGTGCACCACCACACCTGGCTATTTTTGTATTTTTAGTAGGATGGGGTTTTGTCATGTTGACCAGGCTGGTCTTGAACTCCTGACCTCAAGTGATCTGCCCTCCTCGGCCTCCCAAAGTGCAGGGATTACAGGTGTGAGCCACAATGCCCCAGCACATTTTGTTTATCCATTCATCGGTTGATGGACATTTGGAAGGTTTCCACATTTTGGCACTCCTGAAAGTTCTTCTATAAATATTTGTGTACAAGGTTTTTGTTTAAATACTTCTTTCAATTCCCTTGAGTATGTACATAGGAGTAGAATTGCTGAATGATATGATAATTCTACATTTAACTTTTTGAGAAACTACCAAACTGTTTTCCACAGTGGCCGCCCATTTTACATTCCCACCAGTAATTAATGTGGGTTCCAATTTCTCCACATCCTCACCAACACTTGTCATTATCTATCTTTTTCATTGTAGCCATCCTAAAGGGTGGGAAGTGACATCTCCTTGTGGGAAACCAGCTTTTTGTACTCATATCAACAGTCATTAGCTTCAGACTGCTCTAGGGCATTTATTCTTCCATTGAGGTGACCTTTATCAGTCAAAGGCAATTCTCCAGGGAAGGGGTGCAGTTGTGAGCCATGATCAGGTCACACTCACAGCAGCTGATAAATGGGTCTGCCACACTCATTCATTCAAGAGACATCTACTTACCCACTCATACAAGAAACATTCAAGAGGCATCTTCACGACACTGAGCACAATATTAGGTACAGAGGATGCAAAGAACAGACTTTTTTTTTCGAGACAGAGTCTTGCTCTGTCATCCAGGCTGGAGTGCAGTGGTGCAATCTCGGCTCACTGCAACCTCCGCCTCCCAGGTTCAAGCAATTCTCCTGCCTCAGCCTCCCAAGTGGCTGAGACTACAGGTGCATGTCACTATGCTTGGCTAATTTTTTTTGTATTTTTAGTAGAGACGGGGTTTCACCATATTGGCAAGCTGGTCTCAAACTCCTGACCTCGTGATCTGCCCGCCTTGGCTCCCAAAGTGCTGGGATCACAGGAGTGAGCCACCGCATCCAGCCAAAGAACAGAGTTTGACTTAAAAGAGTAAACATTCCACTGAATAACCTTGATGAAATGACCACACAATGGTAGACACACAATTCTGATAAATATGGGGAAGAAAAGGAACTTGGTGCTATGCATGTAATAAGAGTTGACAAGTAAATAAAAAGATTTGATCTCAGGAGGATGGTCAGAGGAATCTTCTGTGAGAAATTAATGATTGAGGTGAATTCTAGAGAATATAAGTATAGGGAAACTAGATACCTAAAGAAGAACCAGGAAGGAGTTCTGGGCTGAAGAATCAATGTGCGCAAGGAATGACGTGCTCTAGAATCTGAAAAACTTGTGAGGAGATGGAGTTGACAGGTGTTTTTGAATCCAGCTGGTGAGGTTGGGAGGGCCCACACCTACAGGATAACCTAGAAAGCTTACATTTATTCTAAGCACAATGGGAAGCCATCACAGAAGATTAAGCAGGGATGGGATGTGGGAGGCATCTGATTTGTGTTTTTCGATAATATCGCTCTTTCTAGCCTGCAGAGAGTGGACTGGGATTATATTTGAAGGAGCACATATGTCATATACAGATTTTTCTGTTCTCTCTGGCATCAGGGCAGTGCATTCTCTCATTGTGGCACATGCTGACTCTCCCTCATGGTGGTTTGTTTCTTCATCAGTTTGTAGGCATTTTCATCAAGAGGTCACCTTCAGCAGGGGTTATTATCCATGAGAATCCTAAATGCCTTGGATTGTGGAAGTGTTCCTTCCAATACTGTCCTTGGATTGTGGAAGTGTTCCTTCCAATACTGTTTTGGAAGCTTGAAGTCTCTGCAATATATGGGTAGGAATTTGAGAGGGACACGATAAATAAGAACCCTCTTTCCCGCCTAAGTTCAGAACCAATTGACAAAAGCAGAGAAGTCACACAAATCAAGATTGGCTTCGTTGCTGTGAAAGTTGAACTGGAATAGCATGGCTTAGAAGCATGAACACAGGAGCAAGAAGCTTCCTAGTACTGCGCCTGAAAATTAGGCTCACCCACCTAGTCACAGATGATAGCTAAAAACTGCTGACTCTCACTCTGCCTGTGTTGACCAGATCCTTGCTGATGAGCTGCGGGCCCAGGAACAGGCAAATTATTCTCAAGAAGAAAAGATGAAGAGCAAGGGGCTATAATTGAAGTGCAAAGTGTTCTGGGAAATTTAGAAAGTATTTCTAAGGGAAAATTACAGAGTATTTCTTTTTTTGTGACAGGGTCTCACTGTGTAGCCCAGGCTGGCGTACAGTGGCACCAACATCACTCACTGCAGCCTTGATCCCCGGGCTCAGGTGATCCTCCCACCTCAGCCTCCCGAGCAGCTGGAACTACAGGCATGTGCTACCAAACCCAGCTAATTTTTGTGTTTTTTGTAGAGACAGGGTTTTGCCATGCTGCCCAGGCTGGTCTCAAACTCTTGGGATCAAGCAATCCACCCACCTCAGCCTCCCAAAGTGCTGAGATTACAAGTGTGAACCACCGTGCTGACTTAGAGAGCATTTCTTGAAGGAAGTGAGATTTGAACTGGGCCTTGAGTGATATGTTATTTGTTTATTTAAAAAATATTGATGGGTTATTTAATCTGTGGTAGGCTTCCTAGCTATGATGCCTGTGAATTGACAGATAGAGAGAGAGATAATTGTGTCCAATGCTGACATTACAGATTAAGCAACAGTACAGAGGCATTTCTGATGTAGATATCAAAAAAGTAGTAGTAAATTACTTGATATGCTTGTCAGTAGCAGGTACAGAAGATGCCTCATCCATACGACCTTGACACTCGCCATTCCTACTAAAGAAGTCTTGCTGGTAGTATGCCTCTGGAAATGGGAGCAGCTGAGCTAGAGTCCAGGGCAGACTGGAATTGCTGGGCAGTTGCCATCCATGGGAGCATCCCTCAGCCACCAATAAATGGGAGTTGGTGCACACCCCAGCTTCCTGACTTCTTGGGTGGGCCAACTCTGAAACATGTTTTCCCATATTGACACTGACTCTTGCTTGTCTATAGTGGAAACCTCCTCATCTATGTCCCAAGGATTGCCTTTTCATTCACTCTCCTCTACTGGTGTCTCCTGAGATCACCTCTCAAATCAAACACGTGCACTCACACCTTTATCTCAAGATCTTCTTGATATGTACCTTTTTAAAGTAAAAGTTCATGTTTCTGTTTTTTAGATAACAACACGAGTTAATTATGTACAAACATAATTAAATAGGAAGTTACAAAGATATTTCAAATGCCTGTTCATTAGATCATCCATCCATCAAATGTCATTGACAATTATGGTTGAGCAATGTTGGGCATTATTTTAAGGAACAATAAATAATATCGAACTCTGCATGTAGGAAGTGCTCAATGAATATGACTTCCATATGAGTAGGATTCTTGCTAAACTCAGCTTGTCTTTTTCCTTTTTTTCCTTTTTCCGAGATGGAATTTTGCTCTTGTTGCCCAGGCTGGAGTGCAATGGCACAATCTCAGCTCACTGCACCTCTGCTTCCCGGGTGCAAGTGATTCTCCTGCTTCAGCCTCCTGAGTAACTGGGATTACAGGCATGCACCACCACGCCCAGCTAATTTTGTGTTTTTAGTAGAGATGGGGTTTCTGCATGTTGGTCAGGCTGGTCTTGAACACCTGACCTCAGGTGATCCGCCCGCCTTGGCCTCCCAAAGTGCTGAGATTACAGGCATGAGCCACCGCACCCATCCTTCTTTTCCCTTTTTAAAAACAGATTTGGGAGTTGTGGGCAAGATGGCAAATAGGAACAGCTCTAGTCTGCAGATCCCAGGGAGATCAATGCAGAAGGTGGGTGATATCTAGCATTTCCAACTGAGGTACCTGGCTCATCTCACTGGGACTGGTTAGACAGTGGGTACAGCCAGTGGAGAGAGAGCCAATGCAGGCTGGGGCATTGCCTCACCCTGGAATTGCAAGGAGTTGGGGAACTCCCTCCCCTGGCTAAGGGAAGCCATGAGGGACTGTGATGTCAGGAATGATGCACTCCAGCCACAGATACTACACTTTTCCCATGGTCTTCACAACTTGCAGACCAGGAGATTCCCTTGGGTTACTACACCACCAGGGCCCTGGGTTTCAAGCACAAAACTAGGTGGCCATTTGGGCAGACACCGAGTTAACTGCAGTTTTTTTTCATACCCCAGTGGTGCCTGGAAAGGTAGTGAGACAGGATCATCCACTCCCCTGGAAAGGAGGCTGAAGCCAGGGAACCAAATGGTCTAGCTCAGCAGATCCCACCCCCACAGAGCCCAGCAAGGTAAGATCCACTGGCTGGAAATTCTTGCTGCCAGCACAGCAGTCTGAAGTTGACCTGAGATGCTCAAGGTTGGTGGGAGAGGGGCATCTGCCCTTACTGAGGCTTGAGTAGGCAGGTTTCCCGTCACAATGTAAACAAAGCCTCTGGGAAGTTTGGACTGGACGGAGCCCACCACAGTTGGCAAAGCTGCTGTAGCCAGACTGCCTGTCTAGATTCCTCCTCTCTGGGCAGGGCATCTCTGAAAAAAATGCAGTAGATAAAACTCCTATCTCCCTGGGACAGAGCACCTGGGGGAAAGGGTGGCTTGTAGATGCAGCTTCAGCAGACTTAAATGTTCCTGTCAGCCAGCTCTGAAGAGAGCTGGATCTCCCAGCACAGTGCTTAAGCTCTGCTAAGGGACAGACTGTCTCCTCAAGTGGGTCTCTGACCCCGGTGCCTCCTGACTGGGAGACACCTCCCAGCAGGGGCCAACAGACACCTCACACAGGAGAGCTCCAGCTGGCATCTGGCAGGTGCCCCTCTGGGACAAAGCTTCCAGAGGAAGGAACTGGCAGCAATCTTTGCTGTTCTGTAGCCTCTGCTGGTGGTACCCAGGCAAACAGCGTCTGGAGTGGCCTTCCAGCACACTCCAACAGACCTGCAGCAGAGGGGCCTGACTGTTAGAAGGAAAACTAACAAACAGAAAGGAGTAGCATCAACATCAACAAAAAGAATGTTCACACAGAAACCCCATCCAAAGGTCACCAACATCAAAGACCAAAAGTAGATAAATCCACAAAAGTGAGGAAAAATTAGTACAAAAAAGCTGAAAATTCCAAAAACCAGAATACCTCTTCTCCTCCAAAGGATCACAACTCCTCGCTAGCAAGGGAAGAAAACCAGATGGAGAACGAGTTTGATGAATTGACAGAAGTAGGCTTCAGAAGATGGGTAATAACAAACTCCTCTGAGCTAAAGGAGCATGTTCTAACCAAATGCTAGGAAGCTAAGAACCTTGAAAAAAGGTTACAGGAATTGCTAACTAGAATAAACAGTTTGGATAAGAGCATAAATGACCTGATGGAGCTGAAAAACACAGCACAAGAACTTCTGAAGCATATACAAGTATCAGTAGCCAAATCAATTGAGTGGAAGAAAGGATATCAGAGATTGAAGATCAATTTAATGAGTTAAAGCATGAAGACAAGAAAAATTAATAAATAGATAGACTGCTAGCCAGACTAATAAAGAGAAAAAATAATGAAAAGGAAAGAACATGGTCTTCAGGAAATGTGGCACTATGTGAAAAGACCAGACCTATGTTTGGTTGGTGTACCTGAAAATGATGGGGAGAATGGAATGAATTTAGAAAACACTCTTCAGGACATTTATCCAGAAGAACTTCCGCAACCTAGCAAGACAGGCCAATGTTCAAATTCAGGAAATATGGAGAATACCACAAAGATACTACTTGAGAAGAGCAACCCCAAGACACATATTCATCAGATTCACCAGGGCTGAAATTAAGGAAAAAGTGTTAAGGACAGCCAGAGAGAAAGGTGGGTTACCCACAAAGGGAAGCCCATCAGACTAACAGCAGATCTCTCGGCAGAAACCCTACAAGCCACAAGAGAGTGGGGGCCAATATTCAACATTCTTAAAGGAAAGCATTTTCAACCCAGAATTACATATCCAGCCAAACTAAGCTTCACAAGTGAAGGAGAAATAAAATCCTTTACAGACAAGCAAATGCTGAGAGATTTTGTCACCACCAGGCCCACCTTACAAGAGTGCCTGAAGGACGCACTAAATATGGAAAGGAAAAACGAGCATCAGCCGCTGCAAAAACATACCAAATTGTAAAGACTATCAACACTATGAAGAAACTGCATCAACTAATGGGCAGAATAGCCACCTATCGTCATAATGGCAAGATCAAATGCACACATAACAATATTAATTTTAAACGTAAACGGGCTAACTGCCCTAATTAAAAAGACACAGACTGGCAAATTTGATAAAGAGTCAAGACCCATTGGTGTGCTGTATTCAAGAGACCTATCTCACATGCAAAGACACACATAAGCTCAAAATAAGGGAATGGAATAATATTTACCAAGCAAATGGAAAGCAAAAAAAAAAGAAAGAAAAAGAAAAAAAAAAGCAGGGGTTGGAATCCTAGTCTCTGATAAAACAGACTATAAACCGACAAAGATCAGAAAAGACAAAAAAGGGCATTACATAAGGGTAAAGGGATCAATGCAATAAGAAGAGCTAACTTAAATATACACACACCCAATACAGGAACACCCAGATTCATAAAGCAAGTTCTTAGAGACCTACAAAGAGACTTAGACTCCCACACAATAATAGTGGGAGACTGTAACAACCCACTGTCAGTATTAGACAGATAAACGAGACAGAAAATTAACAAGGATATTTAGAACTTGAACTCAGCTCTGGACCAAGTGGACCTAATAGACATTTACAGAACTCTCCACCCCAAATCAACAGAATATACATTCTTGTAAGCACCACATCATACTTATTCTAAAATTGACCACATAATTGGAAGTAAAACACTCTTCTGCAAATGAAAATAATGGAAATCATAACAAACAGTCTCTCAGACCACAGTGCGATCAAATTAGAACCCAGGATTAAGAAACTCACTCAAAACTGTGCAACTACATGAAAACTGAAAAACCTGTTCCTGAATGACTACTGGGTAAATAACGAAATTAAGGCAGAAATAAATAAGTTCTCTGAACCAATGAGAACAAAGACACAACACACCAGAATCTCTGGGACACAGCTAAAGGTGTGTTTAGGGAAATTTATAGCACTAAAAGCCCACAAGAGAAAGCAGGAAAGATCTTAAATCGACATCCTAATAGCACAATTAAAAGAACTAGAGAAGCAAGAGCAAACAAATTCAAAAGCTAGCAGAAGACAAGAAATAACTAAGATCAGAGCAGAACTGAAGGAGATAGAGACACAAAATCTCTTTGAAAAATCAATGAATCCAGGAGCTGTTTTTCTTTTGAAAAAATTAATAAATAGATAGACTGCTAGCCAGACTAATAAAGAAAAAAAGAGAAAAGAATCAAATAGACCCAATAAAAAACAATAAAGGGGATATCACCACTGATCCCATAGAAACACAAACTACCATCACAGAATACTATAAATGCCTCTAGGCAAATAAACTAGAAAATCTAGAAGAAATGGATACATTCCTGGACACATACACCTTCCCAAGTCTATATTGGGAAGAAGTTGAATCCCTGAATAGACCAATAACAAGTTCTGAAATTGAGGCAGTAATTAATAACCTGCCAATAAAAAAAGCCCAGGATCAGACGGATTCATAGCCAAATTCTACCAGAGGTAGCAAGAGGAGCTGATGCCATTCCTTCTGAAACTATTCCAAATAATAGAAAAAGAGAGATTCCTCTCTAAATCATTCTATGAGGCCAGCATCATCCTGATACCAAAACCTGGCAGAGACACAACAACAACAAAAAAGAAAATTTCAGGCCAATATCCCTGATGAACATCGATGCAAAAATCCTCAATAAAATACTGGCAAACCAAATCCAGCAGCACATCAAAAAGCTTATCCATCACGATCAAGTTGGCTTCATCCCTGGGATGCAAGTCTGGTTCAACATATGCAAATCAATAAATGTAATCCATCACATAAACAGAAGCAATGACAAAAACCACATGATTATCTCAATAGATGCAGAAAAGGCCTTCGATAAAATTCAATGCCCCTTCATGCTAAAAACTCTCAATAAACTAGGTATTGATGGAATGTATCTCAAAATAATGAGTTATTTATGACAAACCCACAGCCAATATCATACTGAATGGGCAAAAGCTAGAAGCATTCCCTTTGAAAACTGGCACAAGACAAGGATGCCCTCTCTCACCACTCCTTTTCAACATAGTGTTGGAAGTTATGGCCAGGGCAATCAGGCAAGAGAAAGAAATAAAGGGTATTCAAATAGGAAGAGAAGAAGTCAAACTATCTCTCTTTGCAGATGACATGATTGTGTATTTAAAAAAACCACATCGTCTAAGCCCAATATCTCCTTAAGCTGATAAGCAACTTCAGCAAAGTCTCAGGATACAAAATCAAGGTAAAAAAATCACAAGCATTCCTATACACCAATAATAGACAAACAGAGAGCCAAATCATTAGTGAACTCCTATTCACAATTGCTACAAAGAGAATAAGATACCTAGGAATACAACTTACGAGGGGTGTGAAGGACTTCTTGAAGGAGAGCTACAAACCACTTCTCGAAGAAATAAGTCAGGACACAGAAAAATGAAAAAATATTCCATGCTCATGGATAGGAAGAATCAGTATCATGAAAATGGCCATACTGCCCAAAGGAGTTTATAAAATCAGTGCTATCCCCATCAAGCTACATTGGCTTTCTTCACAGAATTAGAAAAAACTACTTTAAAATTCATGTGGAACCAAAAAAGACCCCAATATAGCCAAGACCATCCTAAGCAAAAAGAACAAAGCTGGAGGCATCATGCTACCTGACTTCAAACTATACTACAAGGCTACAGTAACCAAAACAGCATGATACTTGGTGCCAAACATATATATAGACCAATGGAACAGAACAGAGGCATCAGAAATAAAACCACACATCTACAACCATGTGATCTTTGACAAACCTGACAAAAGCAAGCAATGGAGAAAGGATTCCCTATTGAATAAATGGTGTTGGGAAAACCAGCTAGCCATATGCAGAAAACTGAAACTGGACCTCTTCCTTACACCTTATACAAAATTAATTCAAGTTGGATTAAAGACTTAAACGTAAGACCTAAAACCATAAAAACCCTAGACGAAAACCTAGGCAATACCATTCAGGACATAGGCATGGGCAAAGACTTCATGACTAAAACACCAAAAGCAATTGCAACAAAAGCCAAAATTGACAAATGGGATCTAATTAAACTAAAGAGCTTCTGTACAGCGAAAGAAACTATCATCAGAGTGAACGGCAACCTACAGAATGGGAGAAAATTTTTGCAATCTATCCATCTGACAAAGGGCTAATATCCAGAATCTACACATAACTTAAACAAATTTACAAGAAAAAAACAAGCAACTCCATCAAAAAGTGGGCAAAGGATATGAGCAGACATTTCTCAAAAGAAGACATGTATGCGGCCCACAAACATATGAATAAAAGCTCATCATCACTGGTCGTTAGAGCAATGCAAAGCAAAACCACAATGAGATACCATCTCACGCCAGTTAGAATGGTGATCATTAAAAAGTTGGGAAACAACAGATGCTGGAGAGGATGTGAGAAATAGGAATGCTTTTACACTGTTGGTGGGAGCATAAGTTAGTTCAACCATTGTTGAAGACAGTGTGGTGATTCCTCAAGGATGTAGACCCAGACATACTATTTGACCCAGCAATCCCATTACTGGGTATATACACAAAAGATTATAAATCATTCTACTATAAAGACACATGCACACGTATGTTTATTGCAGCACTGTTCACAATAGCAAAGACTTGGAACCAACCCAAATGCCCACCAATGATAGACTGGATAAAGAAAATGTGGCACATATGCACAATGGAATACTATGCAGCCATAAAAAAGGATGAGTTCATGACCTTTGCAGGGACATGGATGAAGCTGGAAACCATCATGCTCAGCAAACTAACACAGGAATAGAAAACCAAACACCATATGTTCCCACTCTTAAGTGGGAGTTGAAAAATGAGAACACATGGACACAGGGAGGGAAACATAATACACCAAGGCCTGTCAGGGGTTGGGGGGCTAGGGGAGGGATAGCATTAGGAGAAACACCTAATGTAGATGACGGGTTGACAGGTGCAGCAAACCACCATGGCACGTGTATACCTATGTAACAAACTTGCACGTTCTGCACGTGTATCCCAGAACTTAAAGTATAATAATAATAATAATAATAATAATAATAATAAACAGATTTATCTTGCTTTTCTCTTAATCATTCTAATATGTTCTTAACAGCCAGGTGCAATGTTAGCTCAGTTGCCCTTTAGCTGCCAAATGCCTTCCATGTGCTATCAACAAGATGATTACCTATGACCCAAAGTGCAATGCTTACCCAATATAGAAACTGTGTCAACCTGGTGTTGACTACCACTGCCATTGTGAGGTTAGGACTTGGGCAATCACCTGGACAATTTAATCAGAAATCAGCTTACTTTTGAAGAACAGGTCAGGATTAATAACTTACTGCAAAGTTCCCTTGGATGATGGTACAATCTTTTCATAGCCTGTTATTCTCCACACACGCACGCTCACACATGAGCATGCATTCACACACCCACACACACAAGCCAACAACAATGATCAGTAGGTATTTTGAAAAATTCAAATTGTAATACACTAAATAATAAGCCATTTTGATATTTCATATTCCTTTCTAGTCTTTGGCCATAAACAAATGTCATTTTTATGTGATTATAATAAAATGTATATATTTCCTTCTTTTTTTCTTACATGATTCTGCCAGCATTTTTCTCCATGAGGATTTTCCAAATGCTTTGTAGATGTCAACAATGGAATCCTTCCAGCTGGAATGAGTTTGTACTCTGTGCTGAAGTCACAGTTGGGGACTCAAAGAAAGAGCGACTTTTAACCTTTTGTGTTTTCTACTCTAAGGAATGAACTCCTGGCTGCTCTTTCTTTCAGGAATTAATGTGTTTGGATAATTGTCTCAAATGGGAGCTCGCCACAGGAGAGCAGGTGTAGGGGCTTGACTTTTGGCAGAGGCTTAGTTTATTTGTCATTTATTCACTCATGCATTCATTCAACAAACACTCCTTGAATATCTATCCATTACCCAACAGACTTTGGTAACAATGCTATCTGCAGACAGGTGATGGAGGCTGGAGACTATCACGTATCAGGAGCAGGAAGATGGAAGAAATGAATGACCATGAGAGCTGAGTGTAAGGATTCACATCTGCCCTCCAAAAACAGAGATACCAGCTGAGCAGAGAGGAATGAAGGGCACGAAGAGAGGCCTGTGGTCCAATCAGACCAACAAAGAAGAACTAGAAAGACTGGACATCATTGCACAGCAGACATCCCAGATCAAATAAGCAGAGGCCAAGCATGAAGACTGAAGATTTGGGGCCTTGGAGGCAAGGACAGATCCTGAAAAGGACAGCAAAGAATTACATGAGCCCATCTTGAATGTGACTCCTGGGAAAGCAATGTATTCTAAGCACTTTGTATCCAAGATCTGCTGCCTGAGTCTTGGAGAGAGGCCGTGAACTCAAGCAGGGCTGCCTGCGTGTGAATCCCACGTGGAAGCTAGGTGACTTCAGGTAAGTGACTTAACTTTCCAGGACCACATTTTCCAGATCCTGAAACAGTGATGACCTAAAAGTGCTTAGCTTATAGGTTTGTAATGAGGCCGAGGTGAGCTCATACTTGCACAGCGTTCAAAACAGTGCCTGATACAAAGTAAATGCCTATGTAAGAGTTTTTAAATAAAATTAATGGACAGTGGAGGAAAGCATTTCATGACAAGGACTTAATTCTTTTCAGTGCCCCTAACCATCCTCATTTTTAGACATTTACAAATCCATATGACACCATGGTCTTTCTTCTTCTTAATTATTCATATGTGGTTTCCACTATGGCTTCCTTCCCCAACCATGATGACCACAGCCTCCTACTCCTCTTTCCCCAGCAATGGGTACCTTCACTGTTGTGTCCTGTTGGTTGCAAGCCAAGCTGAAGCATCGTCTAGGTGCTGGGCCAGGTATTCAAACTTCACACAAATCAGAACCTTACCTTTTGGCCTGCCCTGTGTTCTCAAGCTCTAACGTGCAATAATACCTCCCAGCTTCTCTAAAACCTCCAGACCTCTAAGCTGGTTACATACCAGTGTGGTGCCGAGTTGTATACCAATCTGGCAACATGTTGATGCTTCCGTGCATGGATCCTCACAGCCAGGCTTCACAGCTCAGCAGGGGTCCTTGTGCCATCTCTGCCTGAAGATCATTTTGCATTTTTTAGCTGGTATCCAGCGTGTTGACTAAGAACAAGAGGGATTTCTTTGAAAGAACAATCAGGACGCCCTAGCTCCCGGGGCCTTTTCCCAGCTCCCAAGCCTGGGATGCATTGCCACGGATGGCCCGGTTCTTTGGTTGAAGGCCTAGGAATGGTGCCATCATTTCAGCGGTTAATAACAAAACAGAAAGATAGACTGCATGACTCATGTACACTGCCACCTGCCGAGGCCTGGGAGCAAAGATTTGGCAAGGACTAAGGAAGAGGACACAGAATCTACTTTCTTTCCTCTTCTTTTTCTTTTACAGAAAGACTCTTTGTTTTTGCCATTCTATACACAAGCTAAACAGATTACAGTCAAGAAAAATGGGGGCAGGCCCAGGTGTCTAGGAGATGGGAGAGAATTTGCATTCCAATTGTAGAACGTATCAAAAGGCGATTCTTTCTGCCTCAATTGGAAGGTGCAGCTCAGTTTGGGGGTGATTTCAACAGGACCATACCTTTTCTCTCCAATTCAGACTGAGGGCACTCCAAGGATGCCCTGGGGAATCCTGGAAGGAAAGGGCAGCACCTTTATGAAGGCAGATGTTTTCATTTCCTCCCCTCTAGATCCTCGAAGGTTGAAAGAGGCTCATTTTTTTTTTGGTTTTTGACTTCTAGTGTATTCAAAAATGGAGAAATACCGTAAGTCAATTGCAAAATAAATAAATAAATTTGAGTATGTTAAATGTTAACTTTTGTCAAAATACCACATTTAGTGTACACACACTACAGTGATTGTGTGTGTGACTTCATTTATGGATAACGTCAAAAGTTTGCATTTAAGGAACAGGATGGAAATGAGGCTCCCAGCAGATGGTTCCTGTGCACCGCCCCCAGCCAGATGGTTCTGACAAGATGCTTCTCAGAGAGAATGCTTCCTCCCTCCACCACTACATAAATTGCCCCCTGGCCAGGCATGGTGGCTCACGCCTGTAATCCCAGCACTTTAGGAGGTTGAGATGAAAGGATCAATTGAGGCCAGGACTTTGAGACCAGGCTGGCCAACATGGGAAAACCCCATCTCCACTAAAAATACAAAAATTATCTGGGTGTAGTGGCGTGCACCTGTAGTCCCAGCTACTTGGGAGGCTGAGGCACAAGAATCGCTTGCTGCAGGAGGTTGCAATGAGCAGCGATCGTGCCCCTGCCCCCCAGCCTGGGTGACAGAGCAAGACCCTGTCTTAAAAATATAAAATAAACAAATAAAATAAATTGCCCCGCCAGTGAAAGACCCCCATCCCTAATTTGTCCGGCTCCCTAAGAAACATTATCTCAACTCCAACTCTTCCTTTTTTGTTTATCTCATTAAAAACAGACAAACAAACAAACAAACAAAACAAAACAACAAAAAAACAACTATAGAACTCCATGAGAGACTTCACTTAAAAGTAAAGTACTCTGTGTTACTTTGGAATAAGCCAGAGAATCGAAGCCTCCCTATCCTCTCCAATCTCCACCTGCGTTCAGACACCTCTGCCCCACACACACTGAAACTCAGCTCCAGCTCTCTGTCTGCATCGCCTCCTTTCTGCCCCCTCCACACAGACTTATTTCATAAAAATGTCAGCTATTAAGTTAACATTATTTAAGGGGCTTTGGGTTTTAGTTCCTGAATGCAACTTAAGCTGGATCCGTAAAGGCCTGACATGAAGTCCCGGCTGTATAAAACATGATCCACAGAGGTACTAAATAAATAACCTGGCTGTGGGCTTCCAGGCCGCTCCATTTATCACTGCAGTGAGGATAAGGATCTGATTTAGAGTGAACCCTACTGAGGGTCGAACCCGGCACAAGCTGTAATATGATCTTCAGGGGAGGGCTGATAACCCGAAACAATGTGAAGAAACCCTGTCAGATAAATAAAACAAACTGTTTGTCCATTAAATAGCACTGTCAGGAAGAGAACAGGGAAGCCAAACAGAGCTAAATCCAATTCTTTTATAGCCACACAAAGCCAGGAACACCTGAACTAAGCTGGAGGAAATAAGCTCCCTTAGAAATAGGTTGTGGGGGGTGGTGTTTGGATGGAAGGGGATTGTGGTCTGATTTATTGAAGTCACTATGGTAGGAAAAATTGCTCTTTGATCCAGGGCAAATCCTGCCCCATTCCTGGGTCTTGGTCTCCCCATTTGTGAAATGTGACCTGTTTGCTGGTCCTGCCCACCTTGCTGGATCACAGAGGTGGACCCATGGAAGAATTACAGAAAAAGGATTCTGAAGAAGAAGGGAATGACTATATGAGGCTCAGAAATGCAAGTGCCTACAGAGGCCAAGCTTGAAGCAGAAGCCCAGAGCAGCAGGGACAAGAGAATGAGGGACTTATCTCAAGGGGCCGAAGTCACCCGGCACCACCAATGCTGCTGCACAGACATACAGGCCCCTGCTGCCAACTCTGAATTTTTTCAAAAGAAAATATATGGTTGTTAATGTGAAATCCCAAGAATTCTAGATGTTGGAGATAGTTATTGTATGAATGTTTTTAGAATACTGTATGTGTTTCGTTGGAAAATGGTGTGGGTAAGATGTGACCTATAGTCTGAAACCTGTAGACAGAAGCAAAACCAGGTGGAATATTTTTGTGATGACCACGTTGCTACTGCTGTTGATGCTGGACACAACCCCAAGACACAAAGGCAGCAGAAACAACAGTGCTCTTTCTCAAACCCACTGTTAGATCTCCTGTATGTTTGCCTCAGCTCTTTCAAATTTTTGATGTACTTTTACTGGATCTGTGTGACATCTCACTGAATACTATACCGAATCTTCAAAGAACAAAGATTCTCATCAATTGTGCATGTTCTAACTGTCCTCTGAGCTTTCCATTCCTAGATAGAGAACACTAGTCCCTCCCCTGGCCAATGCTTCTCAGTGGGAGTGCCGCTGGCATTTTGGACAGGCACTAAATGTCTACAGTTCCCCTGAGGCCCAGGACAACCAAACAATTGCCCTCACACTTTAAAAACAACAACAACAACAAAACCCAAACCAAAAACACTTTGATACTTTACCTTTGTGGAAACCAGAGAGTCTCTTTGTCTATCCTTGAAGACTGATATGGTTTGCCTGTGTCACCACCTAAATCTCATCTTGAATTGTAGCTCCCATAAGTCTCATATGTTGTGGGAGGGACCCAGTGGGAGGTAATTGAATCATAGGAGTGGTTTCCCTCATACTGTTCTTGTGGTAGTGAATAAGTTTCATGAGATCTGATGGTTTTATGAGGGGTTTTCCCTTTCACTTGGCTCTCATTCTCTCTTGTCTGCCACCATGCAAGATGTGCCTTTTGCCTTCCATCATGATTGTGAGGCCTCCCCAGCCACATGGAACTGTGAGTCCATTAGAGTTCTTTTTCTTTATAAATTACCCAGTCTTGGGTATGTCTTTATCAGCAGCATGAAAATGGACTAATACAAAGACCAAGCAGGCTAATTTGGCCCTGTCATGGTCAACATGACAGGTCCAGGTCTCTGGATGGACTTCCTGAGGCAGCTGGGAGTGAGGCCTGGGCTTCTTAGGACGATGAAGACGAAGTCAGCAAACAGGAACAGAAGGTATTCTGGAATATCAGAATGGCTTTGGTTTCCGACAGAGGTTCTGAGTCACCAGTGTTACTTGTTGAACAGACACATTCCCTGGCCTTATCCTGACAGGCCTGAGGGTGTGGCCCAGGGATATCTCCTTTTATATAAAGCTTCGCTGGTGAATCTAGACCATCTTTTGAGCCATTGTTTTAATAAAAGCACTAATGCTTCCTTCATCTAAAACAGTGGTTCTCAAACTTGCCTGTTCTTCAGAATCACTTGGAAGGCTTGCAAAATATGCTTCCTTAGGAACCATTGTAGAAGACTGGTTTGATTTGGATAGTGGATTAAATTTTTATGAAACTGCTGTAGGCAGGGAAGTAGATAAGGATCTCTCATATCTTTGCTATGTATTTGAATAAGTAAATCTGCTTATCTGCACATTGCAGATGGCAAAAGAGAGACCCAGAAATAGAAAATGACCATTATGATCTTAGACCCAAGACTAGAATAAGATTCAAAAGTCTAGTCTTGCTCTTGAGGGTATTACCATCACCTTTTTCTGCAGAATCTGAAGCTGACTTGCTGCACCCAAGCTGTTTATTGTTGAGCTAAAATTAATTTTCTGAAGTAGTTACAGTGAGATTTTTCTTTTCATTGAATTATATTTTTTTCTTGCACAGTATATTATTGAATAATTCACCTTCCCCCATCAGGCAGGAAGCAGTTTCTGTGTTTCCTTGGCTTTGGGATGGTTTGTGGCAGAGCCTCCTGGCTTTAGTTTCCAAAAATCTCATGTTCTTTGAGGAGCCCACGGCATGAGGATAAAGGGATTGCTTCTCAACTAAAAAGCAGTTCCAAGAGACTTAGGAAGGAGTAGATAGAGTCTCAGAATAAAAATTAAGATGACTAAAACAATAAAAATGTGAAATATTTTTCTTAGTGAGCCTTTAGATCAAAATTCAGATGGATAGCCTTTAGTTCAGGTATAAATAAACTATTGGCCTTTTCAATTTGAGTAATCTCAGAGAAGGAGGTCAGTGTTGTACAAGAAGATAAAATTATATGCAAGAAAATAAAATATTTCTTTTTGTTCTAAGGGATCCCTTAAGAAAATAAAATTCACTTTAAATTCTTTCTTTTTTTTTTTTTTTTTTGAGATGGAATCTGGCTCTGCCACCCAGGCTGGAGTGCAGTGGTATGATGTTGGCTCACTGCAACCTCCGCCTCTGGGGTTCAAGGGATCCTCCCACCTCAGCCCCCTAAGTAGCTGGAATTACAGGGGTGCACCACCACACCCAGCTAATTTTTTGTGTTTTTAGTGAAGATTGGGTTTTGCCGTGTTGGCCAGGCTGGTCTCAAACTTCTGACCTCAAGCAATCTGCCAGCCATGGCCTCCCAAAGTGCTGAGATTACTTACAGGCATGAGCCACCATGTCCAGCCTAAATTCTATCCAAGTGAATAAAAATACAACCTAAACAAGGCTTAAAAAGGAAAATAAATAAAAGTAATATGTTAGTTTGTATGAGTGGAAAACTCAGGGGTACAAATGATGACAGGTACAACCTAATCCAGAGCTTCAAATAACATTGTCAAGAATGACTTTACCTATCTCTGTCTCCACCTCTGTACCAACTTCATTCCTCTGGCAGTCCTTCCATGTGGTGACCATCATGCTCCCGACCTATTTCCTACAGCTCAGCAATTCAGGTGCTACCAGCTCGTCTTCTCATTGACCTGCCTTGGGACACGTGCCCATTCCCATAGCCATTATTGTGAACAAGGTATGTATAGAACATTTCTAAGTGGCCATCCTGGATCTAGGAAGGTGGGGGTCAATCTATCTAACCTTCACACACAGACAGTGCAGATGTGGTGACTCCCAAAAGGAGGAAAAAAATCAGGACTGTGAAAGAAAAAAGAAGGAAATTTATCCTGGTCAAGAATGAACAACAGATTTTATTTTATTTTTTTACAAAGGGAGACAAGATGGATATAGAACCAAGTCCATTTTCTCTTTTCTGTCTCACATTAGCGTTCATTAAATAAAAGCAGGAAGTCAAAACCGTGAAACAAACACTGAGAATAAAATCAAGGAAAGGGCCTTTTTATAATAGTGAGAATTCTGACTTGATATTGTTTTCAAGAAAGCTTTTCTCTCTCTCTCTCTCTCTCTCTCTCTCTCTCTCTCTCTCTCTCTTTTAAGAACCTACAGTAACTCAGCTTGGCTAATAAAGTATTTGTCTAGTACATTATGGAAGTCTTTTGGGAGACTATTGAATCAATTAGAATGATTTGTAATTAGCACACCAACCTAATGACAGGGTGTCTCTAAATTGCTGGAAAAGAGTTTTCTCTCTTGAGAGACTTGTATGATCCTCTTGTAAACTTATTTACATTAGTGATATGCTTGCTAGCTTTTTAAAATTTTTCCGGAATATAAATTTTGACCAGATCCTGTATCAAATATTACAAATTCTCAATTAAATGGTTTTGAATAATTGGGAAGTTACCATATTAATTAGAAAGATGTCCCTCTCCGTATAATTATTCACAAAGGCCTTGGCACAAGCTATCACAAGCCAGCATTTTTAAAAATTCTGATTGATATGAAGTTACGTCAGACCCTGAAGTCATATCAAACAGAATAGAGCTAGATACAATAGAACTGTTTTTACAAGGTGTCATTGCCTGTAATTCTAGGGATATTGACAATACAGAGGAGTGTAAAATAATGCCTTATGTATTCCCCCCCTCCAAAAGTTTGAAAGAAAGTTGGGAATTAGCAGAACTTTAAAAAAGTTTTCCAGATTCAAGTGCGCAGATGTCCATTCATGTGGCACAGCATTAGCCTTTCAAATTTCTAGTACCTAATTTTAGAGCTGTGTCAACCCACAGATGTGGCATATTGGTCAACAATATGGGTTCTGAAGTCAAGCAAAAACCTGGATTAAGGCCACTTGCAGTGGCTCACACCTGCAATCTCAACACTTTGGGAGGCTGAGGTAGGAGGATCCCTTGAGCCCAGGAGTTCGAGAACACCCTGGGGAACATAGCAAGACTTCATCTCTACAAAAAATGTTTTAAAAATTACCTGGGCGTGGTGATGGATGCCTGTAGTCCTAGCTACTTGGGAGACCAAGGCAGGAGGATGCTTTGAGCCCAGGCACTCGAGGTTGCAGCGAGATATAATTCCACCACTGCCTGAGTGACAGAGTAAGACTGTATCCACAAAAAAAATTTTTTTAAAAATTACCAAAATAAACCCCTCAAACTCCCAAAATAACAGAAAAGGCCCTCCAAAATCCCAACCTAGATTCATATCGTAGCTCCTTCTTTATTACAGATGTGGAATTTCAGGCAAGTTACTTAAATTTGACCGTTCTCAGTTTCTGACATATTTGTCAGAAAAGTGGACAGGATGGTAATAATCATATGTTTTGTGGAAAAATGGAAATGACAATAATATATTTAGTGGGATTAAATAGAATGCATGTATCTTGTACATAGTAAACCCACATTGGTTGCAGCAAGACCCCTGGGTTAATAGGGATTTGATTCTGAGGAGTTACTCATTTTTATCTTATTCCAGTGAAAAATCTGGAAACTACAAAGAGGTCTCCATAGCAGGCTAGAGCAAAGGTTGAGGAGTGTAGAATATGCAATAGTAGAAGTGTGTTTTCTATCAAATCATGTTTGCAGCACCTCTGAAGAGTAATCAATTTCCATTCATTCTCTCATTCATTCACTTGTCCCATAGATATTGATGCCTACAGATATTAATTGATATTAATCAAGCCCGTATTAGACATTGCAAATACATTGGAGATTAAAACAATAAGGTAGTCATGTACTTAGAGCAACTTAAATTTATTTTCAACTTGTCATCACTTCTCTTGAGTCACCTGTGATACTTTGTCATAGCCATCCAAGAAAAACAGAAAACAAAATAGCTTCCCACCTCACGATTGTTGTTAAAAGAGTTAATACATGTGACATGCTTAAGATAGAGATTTGCTTATGATACAAGAAATAGCTTAGTACAAATAATTATTTCAACCACTACTACAATGATCATTTTGTGATGTTTCTAAGCATTGTGATGCTGTTGGAAACATTAGACCAAACTCAGTTCAGACCTGAGTCTGCCTTATAATAGCTACTGATTTTAGATGAATTATGTAACCTCTCCGAGTTTCAGTTTCCTCATGTATAAAATGGGCATAATCTCAGTACCTGACTCATAAGGTAATTATGAGTCTTAAGTGAGAGATTGTCTGTAAAGTGGCTGGCATAGCACCTGGAATGTAGTAAATAATCACTAGTTACCATAATCAAAACAGTAACCAAAGACTGTGTTACCATTTTGAGTTGACACAGTACTTTTACTTCGACATCCTCCTTTAAAGCTCAGGGAGTGAGAGAAGGGTCATTAATATTATTGCCACCACTATCATCATTATACATACTTATAAAGTAAGGAGGAATTCGGTGACTTGCCTAAGATCACAGGGCAGGTAAATGGTCAAGTAGGGTCTTTGTCCTAGTAGGTATTACAAGTGATTTTCAAAGTGATCCTTTGGCCTGGAGAGAATTCTTATTCTTGTTTGCACAATGAATCGGCAGTGATGAGAAGAGGTCTGAGCTGGCACTTCCAGATGCATATTTTGATGGGGTACATAAGTTCAAGAATTGGGGGCTATGGCAAACTGATCAGTCCATGCCTCTTTGTGGGCAAAGTCCCTGCTGTCATGAAAAAATCATCATCCCTTTATTCACAACACACAGACATTTTCACGTAACTAAATACTCAAGAATCTTTTGGTCTTGCTTCCAGAATAATTTAAATCACAGCCATGCTAACATATTTTCTTTAAAAAAAAGTTGAAAAGGCAGGGTGCTGCGGCTCACGCCTTTAATCCCAGCAGTTTGGGAGGCCGAGGTGGGTGGATCACCTGAGGTCGGGAGTTTGAGACCAGCCTGACCAAGATGGAGAAATCCCATCTCTACTAAAAATACAAAATTAGCCAGGCATGGTGGCGCAACTACTCAGGAGGCTGAGGGAGGAAAATCACTTGAACCTGGGAGGTGTAGGTTGCGATGAGCCGAGATCGTGCCATTGCACTCCAGCCTGGGCAACAAGAGCGAAACTCCGTCTCAAAAAAAAGTTGAAAAGATGCTACTTTTGGAGAATATCCTCTGGAATGTCTGGTGAGACTACCACCCTCCCTGATTCCTCTAGCCAAAATTCTGTGAGATGCAGGTCTAGCATTAATGTATCTTCTGATTTCCAAAAAGGAGCTGGTAATCTGGATTGTTATATAAAATACACAACTTTTAAAAATTTGGACTCAAAACAAAAAAGGAAACAAGATGATTGCCTGGATGAAGCATGGGGTCAGGGAAGAAGTCCATGAACAAGTGGCTTTTAATCCAAATGCAGAAAATGGGTAGGTATCTACTGGAAGAAGGATAGAGAGTTGCTTCTGAGAGCTGGAGTGTAGACTCTGTACTATAAGTGGTTGGGTGGTGGGGAGTGAGGAGCAATGAGCCTGGAAAGGCAGGCAGGGGCTACATCCTGTAGGGCATTATTGGGTCTGCAAAGAGCAATGGGAATGGTTGTATGGTTGATTCAACTGGCTTATTAGAAACATGGCCCTGATAAGAACTGACTGGAAAGAGGCAAGAAGGGAGCTGGGAGAGTTTGTAAGATGTTGTTCAAATAATTTAAGGAGATACTTCATATTCTTAACCCTATCTCATCCCCTGTTAGACCCAGTTCCAACATTCTACCAAACTAGTTCTCTTTTGTGTTTTACTAAAGATCACTATCTTTCAACTTCACCCTCTCTAAGGACTGTTTCCAAATCCTCTGACATCTCTCACCTACTCTGGTCCTTTTTTAGTTCTCTCTAATTATTTTCTCCTTGTATTTTATTTTTACACCTAAATGCCCAATTTTCAACTGTCATTGAATAAGAATTAGGAACACGCTACATTAAAAAATAACTTATCGGTATATCAAACCTTCTGGCAAACATTAGGGCTTGGCTATTGCCATTTCTTTTCTTTCTACTTAAGGAAACATTTCCCCCACCTCCTTGCTGCTGACATATATATATTTATTTCGGAAATGCAGCCCTCAGGTTGTTCTTCTGCACTCTTTGAAGTCACTGTGAATTGCATGAAACTAGTTTGATGGCAAAGTGCCAGGATAATTTAAACAACTTGTGAGAGAGGATATTACCATTTTTTTTTTGCCATTTTAAATTTCCCAAGGCCATCCCACGGAGTGGGGGGAAAAGGTATTGATTAGTGATGACTGTCCTTCAATGTGGGTGCTCACACTCCCAAATCGCGGTGTAAAATTCATGAGAACTAGGACAGCTCTCTCTACCCTAGAATCAAAACTTTAAGATCATCATATTTACTCAATGACTTTGAAAGTAAAGGGATAGGGATAAGTGAAAAAAATAAAGTTTTGAAGAAACTGTCTTCCTTTGATTTCAGCAAAACAATGCTCTTATTATATTACACAATATATATGTAATAATATGCAATATATAATACCTAATGGGCAATTATTTAGAGGGTGTTGGATTCTTTGTTGACTGTGTTGTGAAGCTATTTTTTTCTTTTTCTTCTTCTATGTCTTCAACTTTTTTCCTCTCTTTGCCTTTCTTTCCCATTTTGAAAAACAGAGCAGGCATCTACCTTAAAGAGGCTAAATGCCCAAACTTCTGTGCCCTTGGTACATAGTTGTGGGATTCATGTTACATCACACTGGGCGATGTATGTGTCTGTTTGGGGCAGGACACATTTTTCTGTTGAATCACGGCTTGCATCTGGTCCCTTTGCCATGCACCAACTTTTGCATTTTTTAAAGATGGCAAATAAATAATTTCTTTCAGATTGGATAAAAAATGGGCTATGGTCTTTGGAAGTAGAAGACTTCCAGATAATTCCATGTTTGTACTATAAACTATACCAGTCAATTGCACATTCAGGTTTAGATTTGGGCCAGATTTATGCCCCTGAGAAAGTTCTATTTTTGCATGATTTAGACAAAAAAATGTGTCTGAACAGCATTACCCCGCCTAATTTATATGAAACTGTGATTCTGCCACCTGGAGTTTCGGGTCTGCTCTGTGAGACGTGTCTGGTATGTGACTAAAGGACCAAGCAAGGAGGAGGCGGCGAGGGGGAAGAGAGAGTCCGCTTAAAAGGGAGACGGCCATCCCAGCCAACTGAATGGGGCGTGCACAACCAGCTGGGAGGGAGGCCTCTTCATTGTGTTTCATTATTGGCTCTTGTGTACAACCAGAAAGGCACCCCCCTCCTCGGGGCATGCTTGGTTGCTACGATCTGTTCCTGGGGGATGGTGTGCATCCCGAATGGCATCCCCCTCCTCGCCAGACAGGCTTGGGTAGCTCAATTACCCAAGCAGCATTTTGATACCAGACACTTCCAAGTTCCACCTGCATCTCAGCCTGTGTAAAAAAAGACAAGCTGAGCAGCTCTCCCATCACCACGCTTGGGGAATATCTGCAGGAGAACTCGCTCCCCTCTAGACAAATATTGCTCATCTCTTCCTAAGCAAGAGATTGCAAAGTGATTTGGTTTTGCCTTGCTTTTAACTGTCAACATCCTCTTCTAAGGCTCCAGGGGTTCTTAGTTTGCTGCTCTAACAAGTTAGGGTTATGCACTTCCTCATGGCATGGAAACTGGCCCTCCCTGGTCTGTGCATTTCACAGTCATTGGAGGCCTCTGCAAAGGTTTGGCAAATATTTTTTGAGCATTGGCTTCATGGCAGGCACTTGTCTGGGGATAAATTGCCAGGGATGTAGTACTGTGATGAACAAGACAGACATGAGCAACAGGAAGGCTTGCAGTGTAGTGGAAAAGAGGACCATGAATTTAATACTCACATAAATATATAGACAGATAAGTGAAAAGGACAGTCTACAATAAGGGTTTGCCTTACTTGGAAGTGGATGGGGCAGGGCAGAATTGAAGAGTTTCCTAAGGAGGGCCCATTTGAGCTGAGAACTGAGGGGTGAACAAAAAAGTCTGAAATGCCAGTCTGGGAAGGAAGCAGGGATATCCACTAGCTCAAGAGAGGCACTTTTTTCTTTTTTTTTTTTTTTTTTGAGACGGAGTCTTGCTATGTCACTCAGGCTGGAGTGCAATGGCACGATCTCAGCTCACTGCAACCTCCGCCTCCTGGGCTCAAGCGATTCTCCTGCCTCAGCCTCCTGAGTAGCTGGGATTACAAGCACCCACAACCACGCTCAGCTAATTTTTGTATTTTTAGTAGAGATGTGGTTTCACCATGTTGGCCAGGCTGGTCTTGAACTCCTGACCTCATGATCCGCCCACCTCGGCCTCCCAAAGTGTTGGGACTACAGGCGTGAGCCACCGTGCCTGGCCAAGAGGGGCACTTTTTAACTGGGTAGGGACACTGACTTACCCAAGGCACTCAGCAAGCCAGTGGTGGGGTCACAGCAAGACTCCCTGCAGTCAAGGAAGATGCTTAAACACAAGGACTCTTCATCAAAAGGAGCTAGGGCTGACACACTGCGGAATGTCTCATCCCTTAGTCTCTGTGTCTTCATTTCCTCACCTGTGGCGTGAGGATGATAGCAACCACTCCACACAGGAAAGTTTTGAGATAGAATAAGTATGCAATGTGCTTGAGCACAAAAAATATTAGCTGTTACAGTCATTCATTCTTATTTCGTCTTTGGAAGCAACTCTATAAGACTGAAAGAAAGAGAAGTACCACCTCCCCAAATACTGGCCCATAAATCTTTTATTTTAAAAGACAAAGAAAGAGCCACAGAGGTCACCCCATCACACATGCATGGATCCATTCAAAATATTTATTTATTAAGTTCTTACTATGGTAAAGGCATTATTCAAGGTGGTAGGAGAGAGAAAGGAGACTGTGAAATAGGTCCCTATCCTCAGGGTCAGATTACCTGTTTGAGGAGCTCCCAAGTTTCAGAAAATCAGTTGTGAGGGCTGAGACATCATCTTGATTAGCCCATCATTTCATAGATGGGGAAACTGAGGCCTGGATCAGGAGGTTGGTGGCTGATCTTAGCACTCTGGCCACTTTCTCTGCATCTTCTCTCTGTTTTTACCAGCTGCAGCCCTTTGATCTCAGAATCTGCTTTATGCCCCTCACTGAGAAACTGCCTTTGCAGAATTGTCAAAAGATGCTTGTAGAGAGTTGGAAAAAGCCCCCACCCTTATCATTCTGAGGAGGAGCAGAGGAGGCTGAGCTCTTTCAGCATCCTTTGAAATTTTATCAGTGTGTATCAGAGAGCCACTGCATAGGGAGCTGGCTGGTGAGTGCTTTTTTTAATGTAGCCTTCTTCTTCCTTTCAATGGACAGTTCTCAGTGCTTCCCAGCCTCCTCCTTCTAATTCAGGTATCCTGTCCCCATTGCAAACCTGCCCAGAATGGGGTGGGTTTCAATTATCACAAGTTGTCCTTGCCCATATGGATATAATGCATGATTTCATCTCTTAAAGGGGGCATGATGTAGCTGGGCACAGTGGCTCACGCCTGTAATCCCAGCCCTTTGGAAGCCCGAGGCGGGTGGATCACGAGGTCAAGAGATCGAGACCAGCCTGGCCAACATGGTGAAACCCTGTTTCTACTAAAAATACAAAAAAAATTTATATAGCTGGGCGTAGTGGCATGCGCCTGTAGTTCCAGCTACAGGAAGGACTTGATCCCGGGAGGCAGAGGTTGCAGTGAACTGAGATCGTACCACTGCACTCCAGCCTGGGTGACAGAGCGAGACTCCATCTCAAAAAAAAAAAAAAAAAAAAAATGCGGGGCGGAGGACATGATGCAAGGCAGAGCTGCTTGAGATACCTCCTGGTACAAAAATGGTTTCTCCAAGATAGATAATAATCTCCATTTTCCACAGCCAGACTTGACTTAGCTGATGGTTTGGAGGTGCTGCTTGCCAATCCTTGGACTGAAGTTGTTAATTTCCAACAGCATGGCAAACAACACTTTATTTCTGGTTTGTTTACAGATACATTTTCAGGGGCTGGACTGAGTGGGAGCATTCTTGGACTAGGGTGGTAGGGAAGCCGGGTCAGCCCACAAAGCAACATGGCCCCGGGCATAACGCTTCTCTGAAGAACCCATTTGGGGAGCCGCCCAGCCCCCTGTCTCTGGGACAGTGTCTGGGGACCGTTTTCAAATGGCGGAGAGCTGCCTTCCTAGCCTGTGATGCAAGGCTCTGCTGCCAGTGTTATGTATCGACAATTACCCTGGAAGTCCTTCCTGTAATTAACCCCAGCTTCAGGGACACTGCTATTTGCACATCAGTTCCCTCCTAAACACCGCCTCTTTGCCATTATTCCCTAGGAAGATGAGTCACTGAAGGAGATGGCTTATCTCAACTCAGTTTTTAACTAGCTTTTGTCTCCTGGAGATATTTGTCGATGATACTTAACAACATTTCAAGCCAGGCACTTCTTTTCCCCTTCAACTTTCTTTTAATAACATTTTCTTCCTTTCTGCTTTTATATTTCTTCCTCTCCCTCCCATAGCCTTTCATGCATTCAGGATGTAAAAGAACCGGCATCAAAGCCCAGAGCCCTGCTGAATCCTCCTCCCCTATAGTAAGCGTGCCCTTTTCCTGTCTGATCATTGACTCATAACCACAGAGAGTCCCAGGCACAGGATGGGGGAGAGGGAGGGCTGAATAAGAGGTACCACGGTCTGCAGCCCCGGAGGAGACAAAAGTTGAGGATTTGTTGAACAGGACTTTTTTTCCCCTTTGGGGATAATTGTTCAGGACACTCAGAGCTGACCCAGTCCAGGGTGGGAGTGAGGGGAAGCCAGCACCCCACCCCCAACCCATCAACTGGTGACTCCAACCAAGTGAGACTCCTGTGGTCAGGCTCCAAGTCCCAAGGCCAGGCCAGTCACCAGCCCATGCCCTGGGCACCACCAAGACTTTTGATTGCATTATTTAATTTTAAGGTGATTGAACATATGCATACTGATTGCCTACTAGGTGCTGGACTTTGAGCTGACAGGTGACAGATACAGGCAGGCTTAAACCCTGTGGATGTTACTGTCCCCCTCCTACAAGACAGAATTTCCAGGCCAGAGACAGCCCTGAGCCCTGCGCTCCCCCCACCCCCCACTGCCCGGGTCCTCCCTCCCCTTCTGTCTCCATTAGGGATGAATGGGGATCACATCTGTTTCTTTTCTTGCTGAAAAGCAAGAGGCAAAGACCCTAAAATGGGGACAGACCAGCACACACCTGGGTGGTCTTTAAATTAGAAAAAAGATTTTTTTGCCAGAGTTCCTCATTTAAGCCTGCATTCTCAATATTTTTCATTGCTCTCTGCCCCTGTAGGTTGGGAGAAATGAGGTGGGCGGTGGGGAGGACTCTGGTGGGGGCATAACAGGGCACCCCCCTTCGCCCCCCGCATTGTCCAGTTCCTCTCTGGGGTTCATGCACGTTTCTCCCCACCATGTTTCCAGGACTGGATTCCTCACTGGGCTGGCCAAGCATGGTCCAGGCACTCACAGCTCACGGGGAGAGGCAGGGGCGGGTGCAGGCAATGATGCTGCAGCCATTTCCATTTTAGCATACGTGTGCAGTTTAGGTCCTTTGGAAAATTACATTGTTTATGTTCTGGCTTGGTATTATTTGTATTTTAAGTGTAGACTCTCAAGCCAGACTCTGTGGGGCAAAATCTCTGTGCTATACCTGCCTGGCTTTGGAAACTGTATCTCAGTTTTCTTATCTGTAAAATGGAGATAATGAAAGTCTGACCTCATTGGGCTGTGGGCAATACTGGAGACTAGGTGTGAGCTCTGGTTTGTTGCTGGGGGCAGCCTCTAATGGTCTGCTTCTGCCTTCCTGCCCCACATTGAGACACCTTCCTCAGAGAGCTGTTGTGTCTCCTTGAGAAACCTGGACATCTGTGGTGTCACTCAGCACTTTCTTTGTTAATTAAAATCACAAAGTAAGAAATAAGATGCCAGGGTGAGTCACTCTCCTGGAGTCACCACGCTCGGGCTTTCTCAGGGTAGTGGAGTTAGAGAAGTATACACTAAATATTATATGGGGATGGAATTATACTAACAAATTATTTGGTTACCTGAAATTCAAGTTGAACTGGGACATCCCATATTTTTATCTACAAAATCTGACAATCCTATCTGAGGATTTTTCTTTTTAAACGGGTGATTTGGTCAGATACCCAGCATCCCTAAAGTAGACAGAGGCCAGACGGGCTTCTAGAGATGGCTCTTCTTACCTGGCACAGTGGCTCACATCTGTAACTCTAACACTTTGGGAGTGTGTTTGGGAGGCGGAGATGGGAGAATTACTTGAGCCCAGGAGTTCAAGATCAGCTTGGGGTACATGGTGAAACCCTGTAGCTACATAAATAAACAAAGAAATAAATAAATAAGCTCTGTGTGGTGGCATAGTGGTTCATGCCTGTAGTTCCAGGTACTTAGGAGGCTGAGGTTGGAGGTTGCTTGATCCCTGGAGGTCAAGGTTGCAGTGAGCCATGATCCTGCCACTGCACTCCAGCCTGGGTGACAGAGGGAGACCCTGTCTCAAACCAAACAGACAAGCAAGCAGAAAGGCTCTTCTCAGGAATATTTGAGAGCTTCAGAGCAGATGGAAAGAGAAAGGGCTGTCAATGGGAACTCAAGTTTTTCCTGTTTCTTATGAAAATAGTGAGAGCCGTTCTTAAAGTAGCTGCCTGTGGCTAAGAGGACAGAAAAATATGCCTTCTGGAGGTGTTGTGGTATTTTTAGGCTTCAATATAGTTTGTGTGTGTGTGTGTGTGTGTGTGTGTGTGTGTGTGTGTGTGTGTGTGTTATTAGGAGAGCAGGGGCCATGGGAGCAATTCAATTAGTGGCTTCTATACATCTGAGGGTCCTATGAACTATGTGATGCACAACATATATGCCATTCATTTTTGTATAAACATATACAATGTTTAGCCAAACTGCCTGGTATAACAGTTTAAGTTTCCAAGTTCTTCTTGCTTAATTAACATATTCTGAGTTACAGAAAATTCGAATTCATTCATGAATGGGAGAGATTAAGTGGAGGAGGAATCAGCTGTAAGGCATACTCCTGTGGTTGCTTTTTAGAATTTGCCAAAGGGGCCATCAAGTGAGCCTAGTTAGGCTTTTGTGTTTGTTATGTGAGGGTGGGCTGATAAGAATTATTATTATTACTTATAATTGTGAACAAAAAGTAAAATTACTGTCTTATGGGAGTTTTATTGAGTGTTCATTTCATAGACCATGCTTCTTAATGAGCCAGATCGTGATCCACTGGGCTTGTAATGTCAGTGAGTGTAGCTTGAGTAAGAATGTTGTTTAGAAAACGTGTGTGTGTGTGTGTGTGTTTCTTTTTCTTTCTTTCTTTTCCTCCAAAGAGAGTGATGAGAGAAATTTAGTCTCTGGCCACAACAGTGGCGTGATTCAGATCCCAGCATTTATAGAGGCAAATTAGTTGGTGCACCAGCATACTAATGTGGCAGACACCAGCCTGAAGGCAGAGGGGCTTTCTCTAGGAGACGCTTTAAGGTGACCAGAGACCCAAAGAGGGACTTTTAGGATGGAACAGCCCTCTGAGTCAAAAGAGGAAGTTTGCTTAGGTCGTTGTGTTTTCCAAATGTTCTTTTCTCCTTTCTTTGCAAAACGGCAGATCAATATCATTTTCTGTTTGTTACATCAGTAAGTTTTGATCCAAGTCCCACAGTGAATAAATAACTATATAAATAAATACATACATAAATGAGGTCATCATTTCCTATTTAGATTTCTAGAGGAGATGGCTAGGAAATACTTTACCAAAATGAAAATTCCAATCTACATTTAGAGTGGCTAGATGATATTTCAGCCACTCCGTGCCTGATCTTTTCAAAAGCATGAACTCCTTTGCCTATTAATTCCACAGCTTCTCTTTGAGAGAGAGTGAGGGATGAATTTGTAGGCTGGAGTTTGTGGCATGGCAGGAAATCAGAGACAAACTCTCAGAGATTAAAGGAGCTGGGACTTAAGGGTAAAAATATAATGGAAGCCAGTTTTTGACAGAAACTTTTTCCAACACATGTGCAGCCATCATGGCCAAAAATAACATAATTTACATTCACCTCTTTACCTGCAAGACAAGTTACTTTGGTTCCTTTCATTAATTGGATTGACAATGCATGCTTTTATGAATTATAAAGTAGTTTGATTTAAAAATACCTCCTTTTCCTTTCCATCTAACTTTATCTAGGATTTTCAAATCTCACTTTTGTGAATAAGTCACTCCAGTTTAGCTCCTAGGCATTGCACAGGATCATCTGCCACATGGGTCGCCACTCGCCTCACCCTATTTTAAGATTTTTTAAAACTTAATTACAACAAGATGGGATATCCCTCTGTCAACAAGTCTTGGTACCTGCTGGCTTGCTCTTTTTCTTCTTACCCAGGGCCCATCTTTTTTCTTCTCAAATCCTATTTAATTTTTGCATTTCCTGATTTTTATCTTGGGAAAACAAAAGCCAGCTGCAGTCACTTAAGGCAACAGCTGAGGGATGCTGGCAGGTAGAGGCCTTGCAGGTTTTCATCCTCAAATTGTGAGAACTGAAATGCAGCGTGTCAGGTTGCAGTGACTTCTCCACCTCCGCAGTTCTCTCCCTTCTGCCGCAAACACACACACACGCACGCACACACACACACATGCATACGCACACACTCATGCACACACAAGTCCCTTTTTCTCGCCTCTTGCCCGGCGTCCCCCTCACTTTCTACAGCTGTATTTCTAATCAGCAGAAGATACATCTTGCTTGGAGTCAACACTCCTTTTCTCTGCGCATTCTTAACCTTCTATCTTATGCATGGATCACTGGTTAGCTTAGAAATGCGCAGACACAAAGGGGGAGCTGACATGTGAGGTTTGACGGCCATAATGGCTGTTTATAAGCCTAATCCATCACGTTTAGTGGACACCTCCATTTTTGTCCCTCTGAAAAGGTATAAATAATAAAATGGGATAGCTCCAGCTCAGAGGTGCCTTGGTAAATATTTTAACTATTTACAAGATCGCACCAATAACAAAAGAAGCATCTGTACCCCAGAGGGGCCCCCGGTCATTAAGAGAGACCCAGATGGTTCCTACCATTCAAACAACAATAACATTTCTTGATGACAGGGCTTTTGTAACATGGTTTACATTTTTTTCCATATCACATTGTGATATTCTGAATTTGCGCTCCTTTTCCGTCATTGTCCCCAGCAACCCTTCTAAAGAAAATCTCGCCAAATAGCCTTTGCCCCTCAGAAAAGAACAAGGCCTTGGAAGAACACGGCAAATGTGGGATTCAAAGCCCAGTTCAGAGACAGTTCTGAACAGTTATAAACCAGCCCTTCTTAAAGTCCAAATATTGACATGAACCCACTGATTCTGTGGCCCAGTTCAAGGTTAGCTTTGGGCAAACACCCCCCTTAAATCCCGAATGAGCTGTGCCATCTCAAACTGAGCGCGTGAATCTGCCGCACTGGGTTTGATTTTACTCTTTCGTTCCAGGCATAAAGAGAGTAAAACGGAGGTCTGGGAACCCCAAAGGAGACTTTTGGCGTTAAATGTCTTTTTTCCTTGAGGACCCTATATGGTTGGGGGCACAGTGGCAGTGAAGACACTGCGTGGCTTTTGAAATCTTTCAGTAAGTCCGGCCTTTTTTGTTCTGTGCGCATCAAAGCAGGGGGTATCTGCAGCCCGCAGCTGCTTAGTAACTGTTGGAAACTTTAGTTCTCTCTAAAGCACTGGGAAAGTCTAATTTTTCGTTACACAAAAACGGCAGAGAGAGAGGCAGGAGGGTGGGGCGGTTAAGGAACCCAGGTTCTCGTGTCAGGGTAGACCTAGTTTTCAGTTTTCTCTCTGTCCACACTAGCTGTAGGGCTCCAGGCAAAGGTTTCTCTGCATTCTCTTCATTTTCGAAACTGTAATGCGAGGTCAACAATGATGTGAGCTTCAGATAATAACTGTGTGGATTACTACAGATGATATATGTTTAAAGCAGAGTGCTAAATGCGCTACGAAGGTTGCTATCATTAATAAGAACAAACCTCTCATAGGGAAAGAAAATCTTTTAAAACTAGAAGATGGGGGGACAGCAATTTCACTTCATGCTTTCTAAACAGCACTGGCCTCTGAAGTTTCCTACAGGGAAAAGAAACCAAAAAACAAGACCATGTAACCATTCTCTAGGTCTTTCAGAAACCTAAACGTTCATTTCTTTTCCAAAGGCCCTATTTAATTTTGGAGCTCCCACTTTCCAAATTTGGTCAATAAAATTAACAGCCTCCTTTGGAGTGGAACATCACACCTCCAAATGAGTTCAAGCTGGCCCTGTGATTGTCCTTCGGAATGTGAGGTTTACATTTCACAGCTCCTCGCCAAGTAATGAATGAATCGGAGCTCGTAAACAAACGGGATCCTCGCTTCCCTTGTTCCGTGGCCCCCAACGTGGGGTGTGTGCTGCAAAGAAAAATATTTATCCTGTTTGTGTGGCGCTGGGTCCCTGAATGGTCCACCAATAAAACAACACCATAAAGGGCATTTCACAGCTGAGCTCGCAATTTAATAAACAGATGCAAACAGAAGGCCTTGGAGGTCAACAATTAAAAATAAACCAGCCGAGGTTCTCCTTGGAATTCCCTTTCTCTATAAAGCAGAGAGGACCAGGCCCCCGCAGCTGTGGTGGGGGAGGGTGAGGGGTGGGAAAGAAGGCTTTCCAGCCCGTATGAGCTTGGGGGCAGGGGTGGGGTCCTACCTGCTCTAAATGATTATTCCAAAAACTCCCTTTCTAGCAAGAAAGGGAACCTTTGAAAGCAGATGACATATAACTCTTGGACCCAAAATGGGCTAGAAAATAATATAGTAACCTTGGTTGACAGCAAATGCTATATCTCAATTTCTCTATTTTATGCACCAAAGACAGTAAATATTGGAGCCAATGATCTGAAACAGTGGGAGAATCAAAGAATCACTTCTGTATAGTTGCTTTTGGAACGGGTTTTCTACTTAAATTTGGAAATGTGTTTGTGTTTGTGTCTGTGTCTGTCTGTGTGTATGTGTGTGATGCCTATACAATAGTAAAGCCACTAAATAAAGGCCTGGAAAGTTGGCGACAGTCATCATTCTGTACCCATTTCCAACTTCTCCGTGTTCCCCCTCTCATTGCTGCTCAAACCAAGGCTGTCCACAGCATGGATACACCTGTGAGATCCATAATCTGCCATCTACCTGTGTGACCTCAGGCTTCTATGTCAATTCCTCCTGGCTCATTTTTCTGTTAAAAAGGGGTAACAATAGTACCGGGCTACTACCGGCTAAAAAGTGTTGGGTGAAGATTCAGTGAGGTTGTTCATGTGAGTCTGTTAAGACAGTGTTTGCACAAAGCAAGGACACGAAAATGTCAGTTCTTGTTTGCGGTATCTGTGCAGTCTGAGAAGGTTACACTTTCTTTCAGGGACCTCTGCTGGGGCAGATTACACTCACTTGATTTGCGAATGTGTTGAAGGCCTATAAGCCTCCCATTCCCACACACTTAACCCGCACAAAATCCCAAATGCCTACACAGCTAATACCTGCAGTCTTCCCACATTCCTCCACTGATAAGAGGGTGAAGGATGGGTTTAAAGATAACCATTTGCTATGGGGGTAGACCTCCCACCGGGACCTAGGTCCATCTGACAGGCAGAATGGAAAGAAGCCCAGTGTCATGTGGCTGTTTGCGCCAAACTCCTCTCCTGCATCAGCTTAAGGACCCCAGCATCACGCTGCGAGTCCCAGTGTAAATAACCACTGTGATGGTTCTCACTTTCGCAGTTAGGAGCTTCCCAGCCCCATCTTCCTCACATAGGGGTGGTAGAGGCTGTGACCTCAGGAAATCACTCAAGTACTGGGTATTCAGTTGAATCCCAATTTTACCGGGGGGCTCCCACACGGGCTTGAGGCAGAGAGAGCCA
Source organism: Macaca fascicularis (assembly GCF_037993035.2). NCBI lineage: Eukaryota > Metazoa > Chordata > Mammalia > Primates > Cercopithecidae > Macaca > Macaca fascicularis. Next base: position 47,486,784 of record NC_088394.1, read on the forward strand.
TGTGGCTCACATTTGGAGACTTGGATGCTTTATGCATATCCAGACCCTCCTTCCTCTTGAGTTAGTTACTTGGGAATTACATAGGCTTGGGTTTGAGTTCTTCCACTGCCTTCTTTCTCTCCTTGAAACAAACAAGAGAAAATGCCAAGAGCATTACTAGGAAACAGAATTCAGAACTAAAGTCTTCCTCTCATCTACATGTCAAATACCAATATTTTCCACCTTTGCATCTAGTTTACCAGTATTGAAAAAATTCTCTTCTAGGCATCTTTTTATCTACCCCTTGGAACAAGCTCAAGTGAGACTGTTATCATTCTACCGTCACCAAAGACAAAACAGATGTTCAGAGATGATGTAGCCGCCTCCCAGCACATCAGGGTTAAATAGCAAAATTGGATGTTATGGGTAACATAACTTTTATTTTTGCATTTTGATTTAGATCTGAACTTTAAAAATCCAACTGTGGTAAACTATAATGCCCATACAGAAAAATGCCTAAAATATGAAAGCACGGTTTAACAAATAATTGTGAAGTCACTGCCTGAATTACTGTCAGGTCAAGATATAGGTATCTGCATCTCCCGTGGGTTCTCCTTTCTAATCAGGACACCCGGAATAGATAGAGGCACTGTTTTGACTTTTCTGGTAGCCATTGTCTTCCTTCATTTTATGATTTTACTACCTATATGAGTTTTCATAAACAATACTGTTTAGTTTTGCTTCTTTTTGAATGTTACAGGAATAGATGCATATTGTATTTATTTATTTGAATTTGCCTGTCTTTTCGCAATCATAGGTTTGTAAGATTCATCTATATTGCTGAATGATGCTGTGGTGCATTCATTTTCTTTATTGCTGTAATGTATTTCACTTTGAGACTGCAACCTGATTTATTTCCCCATTCTAAGTTGGTTGACTCTAAGCCATCTTCAGTTTTGTTTTGTGATGTACGTTGCAAAAATTGTTCACACCTCTATACGTCCAGGCCTTCTGCCAAGCAACTTACTTTGGGTAATTTTTTTAAAAGGCAGTGGTTTGCTGGGTGTGAGCCATGGCTTCAAGAGGGCTTATATGCCTCTCCCTCCTCTCCTGCAGCTCTCCCATCACCATGAGAAAAATAAAGGCAGGCTAGGCTGCCAGTGCAAGGAGGAGGGTGAGAGATGTGGAAAGAAATAAACCTGAAAATAAATGAACAAGGCCAACCAAGATCAGCTGAACCCTGTAAATACACAAGCTATAAATGCTTATTGTTATATAATGCTAATATCTTGTAATTGTTTGTTATGTGTTATTTAGCAATAGATAAGTGATACAAGCTGCTGTAAGTGATATGCTTACACATCTTCTTGTCAAAATTAGAAATTTGCAGATTTTCCAACTGCAAAGCCTAAGTTCTTTCCATTGTACTGGATCTTAGCCTTTATCAAGTAGTTTTGGTGAAAAATGTCAGCTAGAATTTAAAACCTTACTCCTAGCATACGAGTCTAACTGTGAATAATGCACCCATGGCTCTCATAGAACTCCCTCTGTACCTTTTTTGTTCATTTGTTTTAGTTTGTTTTTATTTTTATTTATTTATTTTACTTTAGAAAATTTCAGCTTTTAAAATATCTTCTTTGATTAACTGGGAATACTTCTTGCCCATGGCATTCTCTTTCTTTGTTTTTATTTCTGAGTCCTTCAACAGCAAATGTGGAATGATCATAGAGTAAAGGTGTCTAGGTATCCAGATTAATACATGTTCTCAATCAACTGGAATCCAGAGGTCTCAAACTGGTGGCCGTGAGGACAAATTAAGTCCACAGACATACTTTAGTCTACAGAGTTTAAAAGTTGTTATTGAGACCACAAGAAAAACAAAACAAAAACAGACATTTTACATAAAAACATAGATTTTACACTTTTCTAGAATCATCATAATATTTATTAACATTGGGCCTGCAGTCCTACTTGGTAAATATTGAATGAAGCTGAGAAGCAGTTTTCCCTTTTGAGGGGTACATGGCCTCTAATTTGCCACCATCCCCATATCTCCTATTCTGCTCAATACTGGGACCGAGTACTGGTTGACATTGATAATAATCCATATGACTGTTTTCTAATGAAAGAGAACTATTTCTCTAGCAAAAAATGGGGCAAAAAGGGGGGATTAAAAGGGAATTCTAATTTATGTTTCTGGCCACTAAGGCTCTAATAAGTCTACACTCAATGATTAATGTGCATTAGATCTTGTCACTCAGTTCTCAGCTCCAGAACCTTCAATGGCTCCCCACCGTCTATGGGATAAAGTCCAACTCCCTTAATGTGGCATTCAGTCCCTTCACAGTCCCAATTCAAGCTTCCTTGACAGCCACACCTCCTACCCTATACATCTGTGAACTGTAGGCTCTAGAAACCCTGCACAAATTAGAACTTCTGGATCTTCTGCTCATTTCACATCCCCTTATTTTAGTCCATGCTGTTCCCTCTTCCTGAATTGTCCTTCATTCTTTTTTTTTTTTTTTTTTTTTGAGACGGAGTCTCTCTCTGTTGCCCAAGCTGGAGTACAGTGAGCGTGGCACGATCTCTGCTCACTGCAACCTCTGCGTCCCAGGTTCACCCCATTCTCCTGCCTCAGCCTCCCAAGTAGCTGGGACTGCAGGCGCCTGTCACCATGACTGGCTAATTTTTTCTTTCTTTCTTTCTTTGTGTGTGTGTGTGTGTGTGTGTGTGTGTGTGTGTGTGTGTTTTCAGTAGAGACAGGGTTTCAGTGTGTTAGCCAGGATGGTCTCAATCTCCTGACCTCGTCATCCGCCCACCTCAGCCTCCCAAGGTGCTGGGATTATAGGCATGAGCCACCGCGCCTGGCCTGTCCATTATTTTTAAATGCCATTTATCTGCTGTTGTATTAAAATGCTGCTTATCCACTAAGGTTAAACCAAATTCTTCTTCCTCTATGGACCCCATTGTCAGTGTTAATGGTTGGAGTTCTTTTGAATCTTGAGCTCTATGTATCTTCATTTTGAAACATAATTCCTTCTGTCCTGATGTATGAGAATGCACAAATGAATAGTGAACATCTCACTGAGTATTCACTCCATGCCAGGCACTACGTTACATACTTCATGTGTGGTTCACTGAGTCTCACAACTGGTACCTGAGACGATGTGAGCCTTATCCCCATTTTACAGAGAAGGACACTATGATCAGAGAGGCCCAAGGTCACAGCCACATAAATCATATAGCTGGGATTTTCATCCTGGTGCTTTGGCTTTAGACCCCAAGTTTCTAACCACTATGCCACAATCCCTGTCTAGTGTCTCCTACCAGATGACCAGATAAGTAATTGCCTATTATTTGTTTATTTTTCTCATTCCATCCTAGCATGATGCATTAAACATAGTATGTATGCAATGAATATTAACTGAATGACGGAATCAGTGACAGAAAAGTGTGACAATCTGTTTACCATCTTCCTTTGCTTTTGAGAAACTGATGGCGCTACATTACCCCCAAACCCTTTGTTTGTTGGTGGTTTGGGGTTGGACATCTGAGACAACCTATCCAATCATCATCCTCTAATCTCCTGGTAACACTGGTTAGCTCCAGGATTGGCAAATAGTTGGCGCTGAACCAATTGGAATTCTTCCCTTGAACTTTGCAGACTGTAAGCAGGAGAAATCAGCAGTCTGTCATCAGTGGTCGGAGCTGTAAGACCTAAAACCTGGATGTTCTTGAAGACCATGTTTCCTGCCATGCCAAGAAAACCAGGCTGCAGACAGTGAAAATTAACAGAAGAGGCAAAGAGAAACAGAAAGGTAAAACACAGAGATTCTGAATAGCATTCGCTATTTGTTACTGTTATTGTTCCTAAAATTAGTCACCTTCCTTGACCTTCCCCCAGCTTCAATGGTCAATCTTTACTGGAATCTATGAGCCAGTATTTTCCCTTTTGTAGCTAAACTGGTGTGAATTTCATTTCTGTTACTTCCAACTGAAATAGCCCTGATGGATGTAAGCAGAAGTAGAATGTGGACTAAAAAGTGATTCTGTGTCACAAAACTATTTTCATGAACCTCTGTGTCACCTATTAAAGAGATATAAAGAGAACACATTCTGTATTTATTATTTATTTAGGACTACAAACGCATTATCCTTGGAAGTTAAAAAAAAATAGATAAGACACTTGCTGTCCATGAACTCACAGTTACCAATAATTAGAATTTTTATTCACTTCTGTACACTCAGCACCTGGCCCCAGGACTGGCACCTAGCAAGATTTCATAAGTATTTGTTGAATAAATAGATGGGATACCCAGAATTATGGAATGATCGCAAGGTAATGGGGGCATAGAGGAGGAAAATAAAATTCTGCTAGGGCAGGGGAGTTGTAAATGGTTCAGGCAAAGTTTCCCAAAGAGGAGGATGTATTTGAACTGAGCCTTGAAGGATGTGTAGGTGTTTGGTAGGTAGAAAAGGAAATATGCAAGATTGAAGTTCAGACAGAGGGAAACATACATGTTATGGCCAGAGGCATAAAGTGCATGGCAAATTACAAAAACCAAAGTTCCAGGAGGCTGGATGATGGTGTTAGAGAAGGCTGGGAGAAGGGACTGGTGAGGTAGGCTGGGTTGAGTAATGCAAATAGAGAAGATTAAATATTTACATAAGCTCATTAGTGACACTGTGTGCATGTGACAAGTATGATTTAGTTTAAACCTCCAAGGTTTAAATACCCTAAGTGCAACTGTATCTTTTTTGAAATTCATTACATGACATTAATAGGCTCTTTCTCAGCTTCAGTAGTGATCATATTCATGATTTACTCCATCTCTCGTCCCTGGGGTCAGGGACAGTCCATTCTGACCTCCATCCGTCCTCTTATACCTTCCTCAGGAACTAAACATTGGCTGCTAGAAAGCTCCCATTTTTTGTCCCACATAAAGGGAAGCAATTTTGTTTCTAAAGATTTAACAGGAGAATTCCCATTATTATGAGAACCAATAAAAAAAGGGACTCTGTGTCACAAAGCTATTTCCTTGATTTTCTATGTCACCCATTAAATGCAATTCTATAAGAATCCTTTTTTTTTTTTGAACGAAAGGAGGTTTAATTGGACTTACAGTTCCACATGACTGGGAAGAATTCTTTAAGAACTTGTCAGGAGTCCTATAACATGGTAGGTATATCCTAGAAATATCTAAGCTCTCAAAGTCCTCAAGGACAGAATCTCTTCTTCTAAAGACCTTAGCCTTGTTGAGGGCACAAGATCAATATCATTAAGTTTGACAGAATCACTTGCTTTTCCAAAATGTTTGTAAAATGTTTATAGATTACAAAGCACTTTTGTGTGTCTTCTTATATTTGACCTTATCTGTGCGGTGGATGGTAATTAAGGATTATTATGATATATTAGGCAATGGCTAAGGGCTCTGAAGAAAGGCAACACTGAGCCCAAACCCTAAATTTCAATTAGGTTATCAGTTCAATTGGGTTAAGTTTTGCTGTAGTAACAAAGAACCCTGAGATCTCAGTGATTTAACACAACAAAAGTGTATTTCTCATCGATGCCTGTGGCCACTGAGGGGTGGTTAGGGGCTCTTGTTCTCACAGCCTTGTACCAGAACTCAGGATGATGGAGGAACCACCTTCTCAAGTGTTGCTTTCAGAGGGGAAGAGAGCTCTGGAGGGTCTCAAATCAGCAATTAAATGCTTTCGTTCAGAGGTAGCATATTAACCACTCACAACTCCTTGGTCAGAACCAGGTTCATGACCTCAGCAAAATACTACCAGGTGGGCCACTTGCTAAAGATAAGCAAGTCATACTTTTTGCTATGAGGTTTCTAGTAGTTAATGCAAAGGGGTTTATCTTTATTATATCTGTAATTTTTTGGTGTCTATCAAACTTAAAAACAAAATATTGCTCAAGATAAGTAGATAAGTAATGACTCCTGAGGCTGAACAAAATTTGAAACTTGCTGAAAATACAGATTCCTGAACCTCACCCCCAGAAAGTTTGACTAATAAGACTAATCAGAGATGGTTCAAGTGGAACATACCAGGACAGATGAACTGATTATTGAAATATTAAAATACTTCTTTATTTTTATTTTTATTTACTTTATTAGACAGTCCCTCTGACATTTGTCTACCCCCTAATCCGACTAACTGTCCTGACCCTAACCCAGGACTCCTTGCAATTCCTCAGTGAATGAAAGAGTAATGTTTTGCAGAGTTGAGTGTTCTGAAGTCCCTTATGGCTGCAGGTGACGTTCTGCTTGATTGGTATCATTCCCCCCAGTTGTTAAATGTTTTATATATGACCTTTGATGGTGAGGCCTGGGAACCGGAATTATATCAAGTACCCCAGAAAATTCTGATTCAGAAGAATACTGTCCATCCTTTTAGAAACACTGATCACACGACCTGATGAGCCAACCATGATAGTGACTGTATCAGAAATGCCCTAATGGAAGAGTGCAGAGGATGCAACAAGACCACAGGAACGGGACCCAGGCTTCTGGCAATGGGGGATTGTCATTGTTGGAGAATCTTCCAAGGAGAAATAAAGTTAGCAACACCTTGAAAGCCACTCCAGAGCTCTCTAAGACCCAAAATAAGTAGAAGCCTTGGTTGACTTTCTCAGCTTAACAAGAGATGCAAAATGTCTGTATATGCAACGGCCAGAGATTATGAAGCAGCTGCCTGCAGAATGAATGCAAAATGGCAGCATGGAGGAGGTAGAGAGAGGGACTTCCTTCCAGCTGGTCTGGGAACAGAAAAGGACCATTTCCCCCTTTCTGCACCTACCCAACATGCATCACATATGAGAATGTCAGAAGTGCGTATTGGAGTACTGTGGGAATTAATGGAATTTGGAGTGATGTAGTGGATTAAAGAATTCCTTTTCAGAAATAGTTGCTCCCTTTCTTACACTTCCATGAGAGAAATATACTTCATTTTGGATCTTGGGTATCATCACCTGATTTATGTCTGCCAATGGAATCGTAGCAGACGGGATGTAGCAGGGACTTGAAATGTGTTCGTGTGCTTGTTTGTGTAAGTGTACTCTGGTGTGTCCCCCATGACTATGAGAAAGACATGCCCAGACTAGCTCACTGACGCCACGGGGAGGATGAGATCAGCTGCTCACGGGCATGTGAACTAAGTAAGTGCCTATTGCTCTATGCCACTGAGATTTTGTGTTTGTGTGTTGTGCAGCTACTGCTAACTACTGGGGAGGTTTATAACAAAATGTGTCAAGGGTCAGAGAAGTCCACCCAAATCAGACTGAACTGTCTTTCCTATTTTGCTCCAAGGTAGCTGAGCTATTGGCCATGGTTCCAGGATATTCTCTTAATAATAGAAGAAGGCCAAGCAAATAAAAGCCACAGGATTTACAGTCTACAGATAATCATAACACTGTATTTTCACAATTTATGAAGCACTATGGTGTGCCAGGTTCCGTGGTGTGTGCGTTAGATGGATTAGTTCATCAAATTAAAGTTCCTCTGTCAATCAGCCCCATGTCCCTATACTCTTTTTGGAAAAATTGTGGGGCCCACAGGGGGGACCCATATGCAGACTGCGCATTTTTTGGTTCCTGTCTAGACCATTCAACCCAAAACTGAAATAGCTGAACTGAACAAGGGGCTGAGCGTAAGGGAGTTGAAGTAGGGGAAAGGCAAGGCTGGGGAGCTTAAAAATAGTGGGAAAAACATTGCATAAGGCCTTGGAGATAAACAATGCAGTAGTTTCAGTGTCTCTTCCCATGACCCAAATCACGGGTCTTGGGAGTGTGTGATGGTTGTTTCTGGGTCATGAAAAGGTATTCACTTTCCAGTAAAAGGAAGGGTCCCACACCAAATAGCCTCTGGCGGTCTTATTAAAAGGCCACGGTGGGGTCAGCGTGGGACTCTATCAGTATCAGAAGAAGAGTGTAATAGTGGCTGACATGCCCTGAGCTTTAATGTTGTGCAAGTCAGAGGAATAAATGCTTTGTATGAATTATCTGCCTTAACGCTCGGGAGCATGTGTCCAAACTCTCCCAATTGTACCCACAAGGAAACTGGGGTTTGGGGACGCGGAATCCCTTCCCAAGTAAATAACTCAAAGGGCTGGAGTTAGGATTTAGAATCAGAATCCATGATTTTCTAAATTTCATGCCATCATTAACAATTAATTATATATTGAGAAATGATGCATTTGAAGTCTAAACATCAAAATTCAATTTCAATCATGTGTTTCTGAGGAATAAGGCAAGGGAAAAGTTAGACTCTCAGCAGAAAGTAAAGCTACTGTTAGCCTCTTAGATGGTACATTTTACCTCATTTCAACTCACACTGAGAATCTCCAAGTTGCTGGTGACTGGACAAAGTCTCATGTGAGCCAATTGTTTTAGGACAAGGCAAAAAAGTAGAGAAGCCTTTATAAATTACATGAACCCCCAGTTCCTACAGACTCCAGAGCTCCTGACACGTGAGGTATGGGGGGAGCTTTGAGGTGGCTGTGAGGCACAGGCTGGTGTGAAAACCCAACCTCCCCATTTTAGGGAAAGAGAAACTGAAGTCCGAGAGGAGAAGTGATTTTCCCAAGGGTCCACAGTGACAGAGTGGGGACTCCCACCCTGAAGCCAGGTGGTCCCACACCCAGACCAGTGGTCTATCTGCTATGTCATGCCCCCTTCTTTTGTCAGTTCTGGGGTGTGACTCATGGGAGGAGCTGATTTGGGACTCTGCCATCCCAGGGGCTCTCTCTGACAAATGTCACTTTCTGGTTTTGAGGAATGAAGGAAGAGTTCCAAAAAATTAAGTGTTTGTAAACTAGTGTATTTTGTATTGTTTCTTAAGTTGACTCTTCATGGATTTCCTCTGTCGGTCTTTTTAAATATTTTTTCGTTGGAAGAAGGGGCCTGCTCACCACCTCCATCATGATGGTATCAGAGCTAGAGCTAACGAGAACATTTAGAGGTGCATCAGCCTGAGAAAGTGAGAAAAAAGAATCTCTTGTATGTGACTCTTGGTAGAGAAAATTCTCAATATGTTCTTCCACATGTAAACTTGGCTTTATTATCTTTGTGTGAGTGTGCACGTGCGTAATGGGGCTACAGTCCACTGTTCATTGAACATGTGGTTTCTGAGGAGCTGTAAGACCTTGCAGGGATTTAAGAGATGGCAACATAGTCTCATCCAACATGTCCATCAAGATTGGCTTCATCAAGCCTCTTTGCTTACAAGGAACAGAAATCTGCTCAGAACAGCCCAAGTATACCAGAGATACTTTTGAAAGGATCCAGGGATGTCTCCCAGAAGGAGATATGAATGGGAATCAGGACTTGGCAAGTCAGGAACAGGAGTACTTCAGTGTTTCTCCTAGGGTGTCGTGGTATCTCCATTTTGTTTCTCTCTATGAAATCTCTATGAATCTCCTTTTGTGGATTCGATCAGTCAGTTTTCTCAGTTGTAAATAAGAAATTCTAGCTGTATCGGGAGGGGACAGTGGTGCTCCCATCGTTTTTAATCCAGTCCAAACTGACTATGTGTGGGTCACCCTCCCTGTAAAGCAGTGAATGGTGTTTCCTGCAGCTTCTTGTTCACATTTTGACATTTCACAGGATTTTATTCTATGCTGCCTTCTACCAAGCCCTTTGCAGGTGCTCAGGCAAGCTGCCCTTGCCGAAGGAGAGAAAACTGGAGTGATCAGAATGACGGGTTGAGTGTGTTTCATTTGAGGAGAAAAGGTGATTTGATGATGAGCAGGTTATTTGGAAAGCAACAGCTTCGCAGATAGGAAGTCTTGTGACTACTGTAATCTTAACAGCTAACACTTTTTTTTGATAGTGTGCTACGTGCCAGAAAGGACTCTAAGCATTTCCCACATATCAGCTCATTTAATCCTCACAAAAATCCAATGTAGCAGTATAATTATGGGCTCCCATTTGCAATCCAGGAACCTAAGGTACAGGGAGTTTAACCTAATTTGTCCAAAATAGAACTGGGATTTGAACCCCGGGCAGTCTAGCTTCAGAGCCTGCATTCTTAACCACTATTCTAGTCAGTATTCCATGGTAGCATTAGTGCATTAACTATTTGCCTGGAATACAGTAGCACCTTGTGCATACAATATTATTTCATTAAATCTACACAAAAGCCATGACTTGTAGTCAGAACCAACCTGCATGTGAAGAAACTGAGGCTCAGTGAGATTAAATGGCTGGAATCAAGTCATGAAGTGAATAGTGACAGACCAGGTATGTGGGCTCAAGTCTAACTGGACATAGTCTGGGCTTTAGCCCCCAGCTTAATACTGAAAAACAGAGGCTAGAATGTTAACCTACGATATGTTAGGGAATAAATAGTCAAAAACGAAAAATGTTTTCAGGGCATTAAAAGAGCAAAGCACAGATTAGTTTGAAGCAATTTTCTGCGTAGAGAAGGAGAACTTAAAGAAACAAAACCCCTCCTCTCCTCTTATCCAAAATGGATGCATGAGAGAGAAAATCTGGTAGATATTGAGCAACTTACAAGTTCCCAACAGCTGAAAAGGGTTCAGCTTCAAACTCATCATTGTCAGAAAAGCAAATACAAATTTGCCCCAGAGCAAAATAACTTTCAGAAAATCAGGAAGAGTAAATGGATAGTAAGTTATGAACATAAAACTCTTTGTACTCGGCCCAATTAACCCTAACCCAAGGCAACCCTGTGCCCCTAAGCTATTCATTTAAGGGTTTTACGATTTATAGGCAGCCTTTCTCAGGGGAGGTCCCGCCTGGCTCTGATTTCAGGTTTCACAGCAGCACATGTGTAATCCTGCTGCGTCACAGCTCCACAACTCAGAAAATGCATGTTTCTCAGGATGGAAAGAGACCCGGGGAGTCCTCGGTGGGTGAGCTCTGCTTCCCTCCAAGTGGCAGGAGAGAGCCTTGTGGAAGAGTGTGCACTGAGACCTGTCAATTTCCACTCCGGGGATGAGTAAGGGAGCTGGGGCTGCTCCACCCTTGGCTTCCATTACACAGTATACACATGTACCCCATAAATATATACAATGATTATGTATCTGCATTTGGCACTATGTTATGAGTGCCAGACACAGTGATAAATTAAACCTAAAGTCACAACTGCTACCTTCAAAGAGTGGCAATCTATTATTTGATGAGATAAGAGCACCCAAGACTGCTACATAGACACAGAGGCCAGGACAAGGAGAGATGAGCATCTCCAGATCATTCTTCAGCTGAAGTGTCATTGTGGCCACAGAAGATGTGACTGAGTGGAAGAGCAGGGGGAAAGGGTTCCTGAAGGGTATGTAGAGGACTGGAGATAGGCTGGAGGCTGGAGAAGAATAGCTTGAGGAGCTTAGACCACAGCAGATGCCTCATGCCCTGCCCTGGTGGGGGCTCATGCTGAGAAGGCAAGGGGTGACTAGAACACAGAAAACTTTGAAATCAAAGTAGAAACATTCAGACCTGATGGGTTGGGCAAAAGGGAGTCACAGTAGGCTCTTGAGAAAGAAAGAGAGTCAAGAGCTTTCAATTTTCATTTTACTCACAACGTTGTGCTATATAGGCTTATTTCTGCATTTTGTCAATTGCATCAAAGGGAAGAGATCAGTTTGCTGAGAGTGTTCACCTCTGTTGGAGGAGTAGAGGAGTTGTGGAGGGGGGAGGTTGATGGTAGGGTGCTGGAAACCAGGGTGCTACTTGTAAGCTGTCATTGGAATCAAGTAAGGAAGGGCAAGGACATCAGGCAGTGAGAAAGAGGCTTCAAAAGAAAATTGCCAGGGCCTGGGAAAAGCAGAGTGCCAAAGAGGACCGAGTCTAGTTTTCTGGTTTAAGATTTAGAGAAATCTGACCCTCTTGTTTTAGTCTCCTGGAGCTTTGCCTGAAGGCATTAAATAATTAAAATGGAAAAGAGAAAAAGAAAGAGATGAGAAAAGAAAGAGTAGAGATGGAGAGAAGGACGGAAGAGAGAGGGATAAGAGTGGAGGAGAAGGGAGGGGAGGGGAGAAGGCTGGCGGGAAAGAGACAGAAACATTACACCTGCAGACACCTCCCAGTCAGTAAATCAGTCATGCAGAAACAAGCCACACATGGAAATGTGTGGAGGAAGATGGTCAAAAACAGACCCCATGTATCCCTCATTTCCGTGGGTCATCACCCAATCCTTTAAAGTTCAACTGAGACTGTAACCAATGACTACAGGGAAGAAAAGAAACCAGCCTGTGTATCTGAGTCAAGAGCTTTCAGTTTTCATTCTACTCACAATGTTGTGCTGCATCGGCTTATTTCTGGGTTTTTCCAATTGCATGCCCTCTGATATCTCAGGCCAGCAACCTTGACTTCATATTCACATCTTCCTTCTGCTACTGGCTCATACAAACACGGTTGAAAAGCTGAGTATGATGGTTAATTTTTATATTTTAACTTGACTGAGCCATGGGGTGCCCAGACATTTGGCCAAACACTATTGTGTGTGTCTGTGAGAGTGTTTCTGGATGAGACTGACATTTGAATCAGTAGACTGAGTAAAGCAGGTTGCCCTCCCCATTGTGGGCACATCTCATCCATACAATTGAAAACCTGAATAGAACCAAAAGGCTGAGTAAGAGGGAACCCCCTTCTGCCTGACTGCTTGAGCTGGGACTTGCGTCTTTTCCAGCTTTTAGACTCAGACTGAAATTTTGGCCCTTTTTGGGTCTCAAGCTTGTCAGCTTTCAGACTTTAGCTATACATCAGCTCTCCTAAGTCTCCAGTTTGCTGACTACAGATCTTGGAACTGATTTCTTTACCTCCATAATTGAGTAAGCCATGGATAGTCATGGGCTGCCTAATGATGTGTTGGTTAATGATGAATTGCATATACAATGGTGGTCTCATAAGATTACACTATTCTATCTTTACTGTACATTTTCCATGTTTAGATATGTTTAGACACATAGACACTTACCATTGTGTTAGAACTGCCTACAGTATTCAGTATAGTCCCATGCTGTACAGGTTCATAGCCTGGGAGTAATAGGCCATACCATAGAGTCTAGGTGTGTCATGAGCTACACCATCTAAGTGTGGGCAGGTGCACTCTAGGATGTTTGCACAGCCCCAAAGTCACCTAACAACACATTTTTCAGAATGTATCCCCCATTGCTAAGTGACACATGACTGTATATACACAGCCTTTCTTTTAGTTCTGTGTCTTCTGAGAATTCTAATACACTCAGGGAGATCTCTCTAGAAAAGGGTCGGGGTAATAGTAACAATGGTGCTGAGATCCAAGAAATATTTGAAATTAACAAGTATAGGAAGCTTAGAAGGAAGAGAGTCCCCAGCAGAGGCAATGGCCTAGCCAAAGGCTTCAAGAGGAGGGAGGCTGGTGGAGGGAGGGACTGACAGGTCAGCATGGTCTGAGTGAGGAGTAGAAGGGGACACTGGCATGATATTAGCTGGAGATTCTGCAGGCACCAGGCCACTCCAGGCCGAGGTGGGCTGATCATAAGATATGGTTTATCATCTTCCCGGGACATGTCTGAGAGAAGAAGGTGCTATTGAAAACCAGAATAACACTTTGAAACCAGAACTATTCTGCACAAATTGAGGCCCTCCCTTTCAGGCCATTAGGAGTTTGTAATTTATTCTACAATCAATAAGGGATTCACTGAAGTATTCTAAGAAGAAATGTCACATGATCCTATTTGCATTTTAAACTCACCGTGACTGCTATGTGGGGAATGGATTGAAGAAGGCAAGAAAAGATAAGGGCAGACCAGTGGGGACTAAATCTATTTACGACTGCAACATTGAAAACCTGCCTGAGTTTCCAGCCTGCCGCTCTGAGAATTTTAGACTCAAAATTATGCCATCAACTCTTACCTGAGTTTCTAACCTGCTAGTCTGCCCTATGGATTTCAGACTCACCAGCCCCTACAGTCACATGAGCCAATTCCTTAAATTCTCTCTCTCTGTCTCTCTCTCTCTCTCTCTAAGTTTGAGTAAGTAATATATGTAGGTATGTATTTACTATGTATGTATGTATTGTGGAGGAGGGAAAATGGTTCCCTCTACCTTTCTAGGTTCCTTGGCTGAGCTACAACTTAAATGGACACAAGACAGATCAACAGGAACAAAACCACATTTATTACATATGTGAGCACAGGAGTCCCACAAATATATGAGACTCCAAGAGAGACCAGATGATTGAAGCTTATTTAATATCCTGGGCTATAGAAAGGAATAGGGGCTTTGGCTTCTGAGGGGTGGTAGAGACAAGTTTATGGAAGGGCGAGAGGAGGAAAGTATAGTGAATACAATTTGTCTTGTTATGCAGGTAAGTCTTTCAGGTAATAAAAGTTGTAATGGAGCTGCTCTTTCTGATACAGATACTAATGCATATTTTCTTTATAGATGTAAATTTCTTTTACAAAAGAAAAACAGCTTTTCAGAGCTACTCTTGTGTCTGAAGTTTTTCAGAATAACCATTTCCAAATATGCGAAGCAAATATATTTTGGGGTGGCATATCCGGTCTCCTATAGTCATATTTGGGGTAGTATGTCCTGAACCCAAACATAATACACACACACCCACAACACACACACACCCATATATGTACATATCCATATTATATATAGTATGTGTATTTTGTATATATTGCAAAAGTTATCAGTATCAAAATGGAGTCACTGATGTCAAACCCTAATAAAATGGAGAGACAGGAAGCCATGAAGGAAGGGTCCCCTCACACAAGCCTATGACAGGGATGATGCATGGAACTCTCGAAACCTCCGTGTTTCAGGTAGGCCACGAAGAGACTTGGGTAGCAATGGCTGCCTTCATCAATTTATATATAAATATCTATCTATATACATCTATATATTTATATGTAAATATATATGAGGTGAATATATAATTATATATGTATATATAATACACATATGTGCATAATATGTATGTGTATAATACATATGTATATATAATTATATATATTCATTCCTCATGTTACATATAGAGAAATAATGAAGATATATCATTATAATTTATAATTACATATATAAATTATATATGGTTACATATGTATTTATAATTTTATATATATGGAGAGAGAGGAAGATGGAGAGAGAGAAGGAAAAAAATAAATTTTTTAAAATATATTTCCCATTGGCCCTTTTTTTTTTTTTTTTTTTTTTTCCGAGATGCAGTCTCACTCTGTTCCCCAGGCTGGAGTGCAGTGGCGCGATCTCGGCTCACTGGAACCTCCACCTCCCTGGTTGAAGCAATTCTCCTGCCTCAGCCTCCTTAGTAGCTGGGAGTACAGGCGCACGCCAGCACGCCTGGCTAATTGTTTTTGTATTTTTAGTAGAGATGGAGTTTCACCATGTTGGCCAGACTGGTCACGAACTCCTGACCTCAGGCACTCTGCCCACCTCAGCCTCCCAAAGTGCTGGGATTACAGGCTTGAGCCACTGTGCCCGGCCCCATTGGTTCTTTTTTCTGGAAAACTCTGACACAGATTTTGGTGTGGTGGCACACAGAAAGAATGCCATGTGATGACTGCAGTTGTGCTTTTTTTAAAAAAAATTTTATTTATTTATTTATTTTTTATTTTTTGCTTACAAGCCAGAAGACTGCCAGAAGGTAGGAAAGAAGTCTGGGACACATCCTCCCTTAGCTCTAGTACCATCAAAGAGAAGATAGCCCTGCCTATACCTCGATCATGGACTTCTGGCCTCCAGAACTTTAGACAGCACATTTCTATTTACTAAGACACCCAGTTTGTTGCACTTTGTTAAAGCAGCTCTAAGAAACAAATACAGATTTTGGTGCATTAGTGAGATGGCAGAGGGTTTGCAGAGGCTACGGGAAGAAGGGAGTGGATTTAAGTCAAATCTAGAGGGCCCAGGGAGGGGTTGGATATGGGAAAAAGGAGGGGGATGGGTTTTGACTTCCGCTGATCTGCTGCCTCTGAAACCCTGCCCCTTCGCCTGATCCCCATGCTAAACTGCACATGTATCTTGAGAATTCTGTCTCAAGCAGTATTCTTGATGTTATTCTTTGCTCAAAGTGCTACAGTTACTATGTGGGGCTGCACGCAGTTATTTGAGAACATAGGCTATTTGGTCCTGAGGTAGACATGACCACAGGGGACCTGGGTCTCTGTCCTGGGGTTTCCATGTGCTGGCAGTCAGGTCCCCTTGGAAGCTCTTGGAGAAAAATGGAATAAGTCTTCTCCAGTGATTGCAATACTTCTGCTACTGAGACAGTCAGTAAATTAT
The DNA here is from genome assembly GCF_037993035.2 of Macaca fascicularis. Taxonomy (NCBI): domain Eukaryota; kingdom Metazoa; phylum Chordata; class Mammalia; order Primates; family Cercopithecidae; genus Macaca; species Macaca fascicularis. The sequence continues at coordinate 47,503,024 of NC_088394.1, forward strand.
TTTCCACATTCACTGCTGAGAACTACAACAAAACCTACATGAACATTCTTTTGGATATAATCATATAATAGACCAGCTAACATTTGGTTAGCGGTTGCCATAGTCAGAAGACTGTGTTTCACGCTTTGCAAGAATTTAACTCTCATGGCTAACTATATAGTGAGTCCACAAATTACTCTCATTTTGGAAGTAAGTAAGTAGAGATTCCATGAGTCCTGTTGAGGTGATCAGGTTCACCATGCTGAGACATGGTGGATCGAGTGCTGGTACCCAGGTCTGAGGCAGAGCAAGCACTCTTAATCATCTTTCTGTCCTCTGTCTTTATCCCACTGTCTTTTCTACACACACACACACACACGTGCATACACACACTCACACGCATGCATGAACAGTCACAGATAAACCCAAGGGAAGTGGTTCTGCCATTATGGTTTCCAGCATTCTGAATGCCTCTTCTTAGACTAAGCTGACTCGAGAATAGTTTTATTGTCTTAATGTTCTGCTATTCAGTACAGAAGATGCTGTTAAAGACAGAACTTATTCTTTTCCCATCTGCCACCCCTAGGTTTGAACCACAGCATGCTTTCTGTGGGTCCCTTCTCTGGGAAATCATCTCGTTGGGCTTCCTGGGTTGGGTTTTTCACCTCTCATTCTCCACCACTGAGAGCTGACTTTTTTCCCACTGGGTTAGGGGTTCACCATACTCTTTAGCATTTTCATCAGGTTTGTTGGTAGTCCCCATCGCCACCACACTGGGATACAGATGACAAGAGTTTAATTTTTTGATAATTATATACCCATCCCCATACTCTTTTTACAACTCTGGCTCAAAGTGGGCAACTGTCTAAGGTAGATCAACTAGTTGTTTGCTATGCCCCTGTCTTCCTTGCTCTCACCTTCTGTGGTTTGTTTGAGAGTCAATGTCCCCAGCCCCAAGAAAGACTTGCAAGGGACATAATCAATCTGATTGGGGGTTTCCCAACCCTGGCACTAATTTGGCCTAAGTAATTCTTTATTGCAGGGGACTACCTTATGCACTGTAAGATGTTTAGAAGCATCCCTGGCTTCTACCCACTATACATGCATAGCATGAGCCTAAGTATGCACAATCAAAAATGTCTCTGGGAGGCAAACTCACCCCTAGCTGAGAAGCACTGATTTAAGCTGGTACAACCTCATTCTGTTTTCCTTTTGCTCTTAGAGCTGGTCATGAAAGCTTTAATACAATATTTTACCCAATGTAAAAAAAGGAGAACTTCTCAACACATGGCTCCTTTTTCCTGCCTTGAATGTAAACAGGAGATGCTTAGAACTGTGACAAAATATAATAATCAACTATATTTTTACCTCCAAGCTTAGGGAAGCAGTGAAAACATACAGGAGGAAGGTCAGGTAGAACCTGGACCATTGATGACATTATAGAACCACTATATCAAACCTGGAACCAACAACCTCGCCTACTGTAGACCTTGCTATATAAGAAAATTTAGTGGTGCAAATGATCTGGAATACTCAAAGTAATTTTATGAAAGGAGAACAAACTTGGGGGACTCACATTACCCAATATTAAGACTTTTCATAAAACTATAGTAACCAAGAAAATGAGAAAGGATTATTCAATAGATTATTGATACAGAATAGAAAGTCTGGAAATAGATCCACACAAATAGACTTGACTGATCTTTGACAAAAAGGCAAAGGCAATTCAATAGAGAAAGAATGTTTTTCTTCAACAAATGGGCCTGGAACAATTGAATATTCAAATATGAAATAATATTAGTTATAGTAATGACAATAATAATCAACATTGACCTATACTTCATGACTTATACAAAAATTAACTCAAAATTGATCATCATATACCTAAATGTAAAACATAAAACTATACAACTGCTAGAAGACAACATATGAGAAAAGTTGGGTAATCTTGGCTTATGCAAAAAGTATTGAGATATGACATCGAATGCATGAGACATAAGAGAAAAAACCCAACATCCTTCAACTAGAAAATGATTAGAAAATCCATTCAGTAGAATACTACTCAGCAATGAAAAGGAACAAACTTTATTAACATAATGTAGATACATCTTAAATGCATTTTGCTAAGAGAAAGAAGCTAGACCATAACAAGGGCTACTTATCATATGATTCAATTTAATGACATCCTGGAAAAAGCAAAACTATGGAAGCTGAAAAGAGATGAGTGATAGCCAGGGGTGGTGGGATGAGGAGATGGGTTTGAAAACATAGGCAACAGCACGAGGGTGATGGAAATGATCTGTAAGTGATGAATGCACAATTCTATGCATTTGTCAACACTCATAGAACTGTAACTACAAAAAAATGAATCTTACTTTATATAAATTTTTGAAAAAGTCAACCAGGATGGAGAAGAACCCAAGATGGATTTCAGCCTGTGACAATGAATCCAACTGTTACAAATTAATAATAACCACACTGAAGGCAGTGGAGATGAAGGAACTGATTTAAGTCACTTTGGAATACAGTGTTCTCACTGGATACTGTCAGGCTAAAGGCAACAGGAACCACACACATTGTATTCAGTTGGTAAATGTGTTTTTCACAGGGGAAGGGTTAGTAATTCCGAAACTATATGTAGAGTAGCACTGGACAAATAGTAAATATATTGTAGATAATGAGAAACAGGTTTCCCATGGTCGGAGGAAGAAATTATAATACAAATGAGGAAGTGAAGAAAGCTAGACTAAACTGTGTGGTGGAGATTTAGAGTCAGAGCTGTTAGTATAAACTCATGATTTTAAATATATATGTGTGTATATATATGTATATATATGCAGATAGTTCAATAACAAAGTAAACATAAATATGTGTGTACACATGGGCTAGTGTTTATATATAGGTTTACATTTTCTAACTCTATCTCCTTAGAAGGCATAAAAACGGTAATGTCCCAGTATCAAGCAGCACTCCTAGCACTTAAATATCATTCTCCAATAAAACAAACCAAGGTTCTTAGGAAAACTGATTGATTCCTGGGCTAGGGCAAAAAAAATCAAGATGAGCCTGGGGCATATTGTGGTGCTATAAAGCAATGAGTTAGACAGGAAGACTAAGTTCTAGTGATCTATTACCACAGCATGGTGATCCATAGTTATTAATACTACATTGTGTATTTCAAAATTTCTAGGAGAGTAGATTTAAATGTTCTCATCACCACAAAAGACAAGCTGGTGGATATGTCAATTAGCTTGATTTAGTCATTCCATAATGTATACTTATATCAAAATGTCACATTGTACCCCATCAATATATATAATTATTATTTTTCAGTTAAATTTTTTGCAAAAGGAAGTACTTTGAAAGAAAAAAAAAGTAATGTGCATGTTAAAAGGACAGAGAAGACCAGGCATGGTAACTCATGCTTGTAATCCCAGTACTTTGAGAGGCCTAGGCAGGAGGATGCCTTGAGCCCAGGAGTTTGAGACCAGCTTGGGTAACATAGTGAGACCCCTAACTGTACAAAATATTTTTTTAAAAATTAGCCAGGTGTAATGGTATGCACCTGTGGTCTCAGCTACTCAGGAGGCCGAGGTGGGAGGATTGCTTGAGCCTGGGAGGTTGAGGATGCAGTGAGCCGTGATTGATTGTGCCACTGCATTCCAGCCTGGGTGACAGAGTGAGACCCTGCCTCAAAACAAAAACGAAAAAAGCAGGAGGGCACAGGAGCCAACCTGAAAAAGTTCCCAATGATCTACATGATTGGGGAAAATTTCAGCAACAAAATAAATAATGATATGACTGCTATAACCTAAAGAATAAATATCCTTGTGTCTCTACTGATAAGCAAATAGTCAAATAAATAAAAAGATAGAGCAGAAAAGACACCTTTTCCTTACAGAAAAATTCCAATTAATAGACAGACAGAAGCAAGAAAAAGAAAATCACCATCGGAATACCTCAGTGATAATTACTGCAAGTAAGATCCACTGATGGATGTTAAAATTAGTGAGCAAAAGTTTAATGAGAAGTGGGATATTTCTTATTAAATATCTCTTCCCACATAGATGTATTAATTGCAAAGAGAAAACAGCAATTTTACAGTGGAGCAAGCCGGCAGTCACTACCTAATCCAAGTGATCCAGATTAACATCACCAGTGATGAGACGTCATCACATGCCTGCAGGTATAGAGCACTTTGCCTTGATGGCATTCTTCCCATTAAGGATAACCCTAGTCTAGTCATGGAAGAAGACTATATAGTCTCAAATTAGGGACCATTATACAAAGCAATTGGCCGGTACTCTTCAAAAGTTTCCAGGTCATAAAAAACAAGGAAATACTAAGTTGCCATAACAGATTGGAAAAGAAAATGAGGAAAATGAAGTGCAATGTAGGATCTTGAACTGAATCCTGGAACAGAAAATGACATGAGAGGAAAATCTGGAAAAAAACTCCAAATAGTTAATAGTATTGTACTTATGTCAATTTCTCATATTTGACAAATGGATCTTGGTTATGTAAGATGTTAATGTTACAAGATGCCAGATAAATGGTATATGGGATTCTCCATACAATGCTAGCAGTGCTCTGTTAGCTTAAATCATTTCAAAATAAAAAGTTTTGTTTTCAATTTATTTTAAAAAATTATTTACTTATTTATTTTAGACACAAGGTCTTGCTCTGTTACCCAGGTTGAAGTGCACTGACTTAACCATGTCACTTCAGCCTTGAACTCCTGGATTCAAGCAATCCTCTCACCTCAGCCTTCTTAGTAGCTAGGACTAGAGGCACATGCCACCATGCCTGGCTACTTAAATTTTTTTCTTTTCTTTTCTTTTTTGTTTGTTTGTTTCTTGGTAGAGACGAGGTCTTGCTATATTGCCCAAGCTTGTCTCAAACTCCTGGCCTTAAGTGATTCTCCCATCTCAACCTCCCAAAGAACAAGGATTACAAGTGGGAGCCACTGCCCCTGGCCAAAAGTTTTGCTTTCTTAAGCTACTACTAGTCAATGTTTGTTGCTAGCAAAAGCATCCTGAAGTAATACAAAGGTCTATTTTGGAATCTGGTTGTGGTGACAAATATAACCTGACTGCATTGTTGTAAATTAAGGGTACAACCAGGAAAACAGAATTTTGGGGGACTCCTATAGGGACAGTCAACAAAAACTTCCTAAAGCAGGGATATAAACATTTTATTCAGTGGTAGAGAGTGAATTAGGTCTTCTTTATAATTTTCCCCATCTCTAAGTTTATATGAGTCATTTGTTGTATTTGCAAGTGTTTTGCAGCCAACACTTACCACTATTTTTTTTTTTTTTAATGGATCAGAATCTATTGTAGGAGGGGGAATGGTAAGCAGTGGAATGTAAAACGCGAACCAATCTATAGTTTCCAAAGGGCCTAGGGAGGCTGCCAGAATTAAAGTTGGCAGCAAACAGTTTACTAAATCTCTAAAGGAGAAAAAAAAAAAAGGTTATATTACAAGTCCCATAAATATTCCAAGAGTGGTAGGTAAAGTGTGTTTAATACTGATGAACAAAGTTTTAGCATGTATTGGAAAAACAGTTTCTAATATAAAATTACCGACAACTGGAAGTTATCTGCAAAATTTTATACCTAAGTACTTGCAGATGTAATTTATTTTTCTGACAGCACCGCCTGTGTAATGAAAGTTGCTTTTAATAAAACATGAATGCAGTTAGGTTTTGCCAATTAGGTTCAGAGGAGTTGTAATCAGTCTGATTCAAGTTGATATGTAGCTCCTTAAATTCAGCACTGACCCATAGAATGGCTTCAGTATTTCTAAAGTGTTTGTGAAAGATGAACTCCCAAAGCTCCGACTGCCCAGGCAGAAGGGAGGTGATCCTGGCCAACTCAGGACAGACACCCTGCAAATGGACTACAGTGGTGGTGGCTATAGAAAGTCATGTGTTTTGGGTTGGGTGTTAACACAAGATTACAACTGACATGAAAATAAGCCCATTCTCCGTTTCATTTTATTCATGAAAACATGAGCAAACGTCTAATGCATGCAAACATCTAATAGCCATAGATCAATTATTATTTTTACAGTATCAGCCAGAAGGCAAACCTTGGTTCCTACTATGTTAGCACACTTCTTGATACTGGATGAGATTTCAGGATCTATAAAGACAAGTCCTGTCACCTTGAGCACCTTAATAGCCTGTCATCAGAAGAAAAAACACAACAAAATGAAGTTTTGGGATCTAGAATGAGGTCATCAGTATTTTGAGCTTTTCATCTGGGTCCCTGAAGTCTATATTCAACAAATATTTGTTGTTTAAATACTTGCAAAACACAGGGGGCAAAAGATTTGAAACATTAGTTGGACTCAGCCAGAGTCCTGTTTCTAATAGTTGCTACGTTTTCACATTTAAAAACGGTAATAATAATTCTTGCCCTGCCTAACTTATTGGAATGTTGGAATGACACAGTATAATGATTTTAAGGGAAAGTGCTTTGAAACTTTAAATGCACTATGCCAATGTAAGTTACTGGTAAGTACCAGGAATAACATAGAGGGCTCCTGTCAGTTGGAAATCTCACAGGTTGGTTGAAAAGGATGCTTTTTGCCTCTTGGGTTTCAAGTTCTCTCCTAGGTCACAGATTAAAGCATTTCATAAGCATGATCTCATACCAGTCCTGCAAGGATGAAGGCATTGATGCCTGGGATAGTGCAGACACTCAGGTGAATGGTTGAGATAGATTCTGATATCGCATCTATTTTGCTACAAAGCTCGTCTATTTCATCTGACCACCTCATTTGCTCCCTCATGAAGCCAATTAGCAACGGAAGAACCTAGAAATGTTCTGCGTAAATGATGCAGACATAAATGCCGTGGGGATATCAAGGCATTGCCTCCCCAGAGCTGCAGTTCAGGGCACACTTTGTCAGCTCTTCCTTCTCCGTTCCAGCCTGCACAGAGTCGGCAAGAAAAGTTAGTACTTTCTTGGTATCTGCAGCTGGTACTCCCCAGACAGGAACTGAAACACGCCTAACGGTGATTCATTCATTCTCAACTGAGTTTCTTCTTTCCTGTACCCTAGGGCACTTCCAGGTTCTGGCCCTGAAAGGGAAGTTTATGTGTAAAAGAGACACAGAGCGGCAGCTTCCCAGCTATTTTCATCTCAGCTGGCTTGCCAAAGCCCCATTTCAAACCTCTCTCATCCCCCGAAGTCACTGGAATATCAAGCACAGTAAAGGTGTGTTTCGTTCCTTAATGGTAACTCCGACTTTTGGTTTGGCGTTTGGATAATGTTCCTTACTATCTGTCCCTTAGGCAGATCATAGGGACAAAAGATGGAGACGGGCTGGTTCCCTGCAAAACCAGAAATTATAGTAGTAAATACATTTTATTGTCTTTTAGCCTGTTGGACTGAAGCATCTTGAACCCTCCTAGAGTTGGCATGAAACATTTTTTCCAACTTGAAAAGCATTTTTTGTTAAATTTATTTTTATAGCTTTGAAATTTTACTTCTTGTTCAGTGGCTTTTGAGGGACAAGTATGAATAGCAGGAGACAATGGATTACAGAAATACTTAAATTGGCATGAACAGAAGCTGAGCTGGAACTAGGATGAGGCGAGTTGGAAAATTATGATATTTTGTGTATTGGGTTTCTTTGCATTCATTTTAATTAAAAAATTATTGCATTAAAGTATTATTGATCTTGATTACTAGGTATTTTGGTACCTCTGTAAAATTTGCACCTTGGGCAAGTATCTTACTGGCCTCAACCTAGTTCCGTCCCTACATAAGACACGTTTATTATGCTACCCATGGACCTGTGGACTTCAGAAGACATTTTGTGGCTCCCTTGAGTCAACTCAAACGGGGCTCTGTTGGAGCAGGATACTACCTCCCTCTTCTCCAAAAAACAACCCATGCTCTGCTTTATTAACAGAAAATTATTCTGCCTGTCTGCTCTGGGATATAGAGGAAGAAAGTATGCAATCTAGGCTCTGTGCATGAGCTTATTCAAGCCGACACTGCTCAGACTCTAGCATGGATATCAGTCACCAGGGACCTTGTTAAAAATGTAGGTTCTGATTAAGCAAGTCTAGGACGAGGCTTCAGATTCTACATTTCTAGCAAGTTCCCAGGTGATGCTGATACTGCTGGTCCCTAGATTATATAGTCCCTGGTAAGCCAGCGACTATAGCAGTAAATACATTTTATTGTCATTTAGCTTATTTGCCTGAAGCATTTTTAATCCCTCCTGGAGTTGGAATGAAACATTTTTTCTTACCTGAAAAGCATTTTCTACTGAATTTATTTTTATAGACCCTTTGAATAGCAAGGGTCTACATACTGGTGGTTCATGGGCTATGTCCACAAACATGATTTGTTTGGACCAGATTTGTTTTTTTTTATTAGCCAGATAGTCACCTATTCTTTAAAAATCCCCTGGAATATCTAGTAGCCTTGGACCAGCCTTTCTACATAGTAATGAAAGGCTAGAGAATGGTAGGAACTTTTTTTTTTAGACAGGGCATAGGTCCTTTATTTTCCTGTAATCCTCACTACACAAATGCACAATGTGAACTTACTTAAACTTTTCCACTTTATATGTTATTGGTCTGGACTGCATAGGCCTTTGAATTTTGCAACCTCAATGTACTATTTAGTTTGTCAGAAACATTGACTGATATTCACTCAAATCAGAAATAAGCATGTTGTTATTTGTTGACTCTTATTCTCAAGCAATTGGTCTAAATATTTTTGTGGCATTATTACCAACTTACAGCATATCCAAAGGCTATGTTTAAAATTAGCCTCATGAACAAGAGGAAACAGCAGTAAAATTAACTCTCTAAAAGGCTTAGACTTTACTTACTCTTGGATTTTGAAGCCATTGGAAAATTTTATGTGTGATTAAGTTGCGGACTAAAGAATTAATGGAAGCACCATCTACTAATTTGTGTTTAAATTTGGCCAAGGTGTATTGTAGCATTTGGAGCAAAAACCATGGAACTATTACTTTAATTTGGAGTCTAAATATTAAAATGGTACTCAAGCTAGTATAATTTGAATGATGATTACCAACTAAGTGACTTTTTAGGACACAGATATTTTAACTATCCTAGTTTTTGTTAATCACTGGCCGTGCCCCGTTGCTCCTCAAATCCTGCCAATTCTGTTCCCTAAACAGGTCCCCATCTATTCCCTCATCTTCCTTCTCCAGCCACTACCCTGACATCCTCTCTCACATGGATCATTGCAAGGATCTCATCAATGTCTTCCTGACTTCCAGTATTCCAGTATTATCCCTCTGCAAGTGGTCTTCCACCTTCCTGTGGAAGTAAAAAGCAAAAATTTACCAAGTTGCCCTCTCCCTAGACCTCCTCAGTGACTGTCCATCACCGACAGGACCAAAATTTAAAATTCCTTCCTGCCATGCAAGGCAGCACCAGCTCCCATCTGTCCACCTCCCACACCGCACAAACCCCCTGCCCCATGATGCATCCATGCTAAAGACCCTAGAGCTCTACGAATTTTCTGCCATGTATTAAACCTCTTTGCTTTGTACTTACTGGTCCCCAGGCACATTGGTTACCCCTTCAAGGTGTTCCCCATAGCACATATTATATATAGTGGAGTTCCACATTATATGGGCGTTAAGCTCTAATATCAAAAAGCGTAGGGCAAAAATGAAGTATGGTTAAAACTGTCTTGAGAAATTCTTTCTATCACCCATACCACAGAGTATATATGGTTTGGGAGATAAGCAAAGCCAATAGTTCTCCATGTGGAGCAAGGAGCTTTTAAAAAAGTTAATTACTGATTGACGTAGCTGAACTTTAAGAACTAGAGAGAGGAACTGAATTTGTGTTGGCCCTCAGTTTCCCTAGCTATGAAATAAGCAAGTTCAACTAAGTAATCATTAATAATTTCATTCAGCTTTACTATTCTAGACTAAGAATCAAATGTAAGTGTCAGGCAGAAAAGATATGTAGGTGCCATATTTGGGGTGCTAGGTACTTGGGAAGACCTGCAACAATATTTAAGTGCAGCAGGATGGACACATTTTTGTGCATTAGAACTCAAGGCACTTGGGAATTCCAGGCAGATCAACTTGGATGGTTCATTCCCCAGAGAGAAGCGATTAAAGCGATGGGGCCAAGCTACTCTTCTCAGATGCGTGCCAGAGAAGGACATGGGTGAGAACATAGGCTTTTGGAATGTGCCGACACCCAAAAGGTATAGGAGGGCAGCAGGATGGCAAAAGGCTCTGTGGCGCAATATGGCACCTCTCCACACTTCTTCAAGGCTTCAGGGAAATTACTGACCGAGGCTGTCAGGTGATTGGAGTTTTTGAGGAACATACCACAAAGGGTGCAGTGTGGCATAAATCTAAACCAAGAAGGCGATTGAAGAAATAATTCAGGAACAATCTTTTAAAACAACGATGCCAGGAAATTTGCAAGGAATTGAAGAAGGACTGGAAGCTTATCCAACTCTGGGTGATTCATATCAATCTTAGACATCCTCCAACCCTTTCTGGAAAAAGTTTCCGAAACAGAGTAGGGAGCAGAAGGTGGGAGGGATATCTCAAGTCAAAAGCTGTGACTTTCTCTCCTGATGAATCGGTTTTCCAGAGTAGTGAGTTTCAATTCCCCCCAGACGATGTCCAAGGGGCTCTTCTGTTCATGAGAAACTAGAGCTGGAGGAAACTCATTTTGACTTTTTTCCCCCAGAATTGTTACGACAGTTTCCATTTGTGACCCGTGGTTACTTTTCTTTCAGGCTGTATGCAGCTCCGGCTATTTCTAGCATAGCTTTTTTTTTTTTTGCCTCCTTGTTATATAGACATCTGTGGTGTATATTAGTTTTCCTTTTTGTGAACAACATTCTAACTTTGAGCTCTGGAAAACAATCATTTAATCAATAAATCTGATATCAACTATGCCCACATATGTTTATGACTCTGGTAAACTTAATCATATGAAGCAACCAGCAAACGAATATTAGGTCATAGCATTTTACACCTGGACTGAACCTTTGAGATTATCCAACGTAGCACTCATTTAACAGAAGCACATGAACTTTAGCAGGTTTCAAGGTTTGTCCTTAGGATCATTTCATGGCAGAAATGGACAAAACCCCTCTCTCCCTCCCTTGTGTTCTTTGCCCTTCATTCCGGGAATCTGGGGTTGTTTCTGCTAGACTGCAAACAACATCTGATGAGGAATATCATTCCTTGATTTTGCCCATAGATCAAGAATCCAAAACTTTAATTTCCATGGGTGCCAAGAAGACAGCATAAAATAGGGAAGTGGCTAACGTATGATGTATTTTTGTAATTCATCCACTCTGTTATACATTAATAGGTAAAATCAAGCTTCATTCTCCCCCATCCCCAAGAACTTTTCCCCATTTTTTCTTGAAATATTTGTTCTTTTAGGTCTCTTTAATTTTTCCATGTTTTGGTAGATACATGAATATAGAGAACTGTTCATTAAAAAAAAAGAAAAACAGACTAGCAACATGATCAATGGCAATTGTCCCTAGGCTCTGTGGCAGGGATTGCCCAGGGATGGCGCATGCAGCAGCAAATGCCAAGTGTCTAAAGTGCCCACCACTCTCCCACTGCAGCCACTGTGCTCATGCGACAGAGGACAACCAGTGAGACTGGCTATTCTGATTTTCAAAATGAAGTAGGAAGTCTGTATTTTTTTGTGAAATCTGCACATTTCTCTTTATTTTTTAAAAGTTTTAGTATTTATTTTCTTTTGAGACAAGGTCTCACTCTGTTGCCCAGGTTGCTGGAGTGTAGTGGCTTCATTACAGCTCACTGCAGCCTTTGACCTCCTGGGCTCAAACGATCCTTCCACCTCAACCTCCCGAGTAGCTGGGACTACAGGTGCACGCCACCATGCCCGGCTAATTTTTGTATTTTTTATAGAGACAGGTTCTTGCAATGTTGCCCAGGCTGGTCTCAAACTCCTGGCCTCAAGCATTCCACCCACCTCAGCCTCCCAAAGTCTTAGGATTACGGGCACGAGCCATTATGCCCATCTGAAATCTGCTGATTTCTAAAATGCTGACCATCTGTTTTTAGAGTGACATGAAACAAACAAAACACACCTGTCTGAGATGGAAAAGATGGGTGAGCTTTGGATGGAAGAAGAGCAGTAAAGAGAAAATACCACAGTCTTTGAACCGGCTACAGATGTGCTCAAGCCCCAGCTCCACTACAGACTTGTTCCTTATTTTGGGCAAATAAAGCCATCTTCCTTCTCAAGTTGGTTTCTCCAGGAAATAGACTCTGAGGTTTTGAAATCTGTGTGTGGGAGCTGTATCGGGGGAACTTACTAGAAGTGCTCTCAGGAGCAATGTCTATGAGGGGAGAGTGAAGCATCACTGGGCGGAAAGAGAAGCTGAACCTCAATGAGGTGACGCTTGAGTCCTTAGTTGATCCACGGGCAGCTCTCGAGCTGTCATGGTTTTTCACCAACGTCCTGAACTAGGCAAGAGGGCTGAACCTTCATAGCCCTGCACCAGTGAGTCATAAGATTTGGGCTATCACTGAAGAGGGAAAAGACCTTCCCTTCTAATTCCTGGGGAGGGTTGAAAGTGTGAGCTGTTTGCAGCCAACACCCGCAGCAGCAAGGAATATGAGAAAATGAGTGTCTTGGTCCTGAAAAGGGAGTAGTGCTTGGGGTGGCACCTCAGCATCCACAGCACTCTCTGAGCCTCAATCTCTTGTTTGGTGTAAGAGGGATAAAAATACTTATCTTTCTTGGGCATTATAAGGGTAAGGCATTATACCATATGCAAAGGGACTAGAATCGTACTTGGCACATATCCAGCATGCAATAAAATGTAATTATCAGAGGATATGAGCGTGAAGTCACCTGACAGCAAGGACCAGAAGCAGTGTGAGAGGAAAGTAATGGAGGTAGAAATAGTTATGACAAATTTAGGATATTAAGAAAAGCAGAGGCCCAGCATAGTGGCTCACACCTGGAATCCCAGCACTTTGGGAAGACAAGGCAAAAGGGTCGCTTGAGCCCAGGAGTTCAAGATGAGCCTGGGCAACATAGCGAGATTCCCATCTGTACTAAAGAAAAAAATTAGCTGGTGGTGCACAATTATAGTCTCAGGTACTTGGGAGGCTGAGGCTGGAGGATTGCTTGAGCCCAGGAGTTCAAGATTGTAGTGAGCTGTGGTTACACCATTGCACCCTACTGCACTCTAGCTTGGGTGACAGAGTGAAACCTTGTCTCTCTCTAAAAAAAGAAAAAAAGAAGAGTAGAAGAAGAAAAGAAAAGCATGGAGAGCAGCCATGGGTTTAATGTAAGTGATCACTTGGTATATAGCATGGATTAAATATCTTGAGACCAGATGACAGAGATTCTTCAAATTTAAGCAAGGGAATCAGGGCTGATGCAGTGGATGCTAAGGCTTGAAGATGGTTGCAACTTGCTGAAGGCAATCTGTGCTCTGATTCTGCATGCTTTCCTATTGTGGCAGAAGATGGTCAGTGGGCAACCAACTTCCCTGGCTCTATGCTTAATGAGACATTAACTGCAAGCAATGTCGGGTGGGCATAAAGAAAAGCTTACTTAAAATGGATAACAGAAAGACTGTCATGCTGCCTCTCAGAATGAGACATTGATTACCTTAGACTTATCGACTGAACTGAAAACTGTTCTTTTATCCACTGAGGAAGAGAAGTAACTTGAAGCTTTGGAAATGTGCACAAGGGCCTCTTGGGATATACCTGGTTGCTTAGAGTAGATCACTACACCCCACCATGTCCCCAGAGGGATATATAAGGCTAGGGTGCAGCATTGTTGTCTTCAGCAAAATTCATGGAAGTGTGGCACAAGCAGAGATGTTCAGGGCATCCTGATCTGTGAAAAGTTCTAAGAGTATCACACATCAGAAGGTTGTCAGCCTAGTGTGACCAGGCGTCCAAAGTCAACTCAAAGCCAGCAAATAAAGGTGAACTTTCCTGTTTTCACTCTGGGACAAAAATGTACCGTGTACCACTCAGAACCAGCAGAGCCATGGACAAGATGGGCCGTATCCTGTTTAATGGTGGCCGCAGATATTTCCTGGCTGAGAGCTCAGGTCAGAGTTATATATGAGCATGCGATTATACACAGAACTCATTTATACACAGGCAGACGAGACTTTCTTCTTCTTTTTTCTCTTTTTGTGCCTCTTGTAAAATGTCACTTGTGATCTGGAATTGAAAAATTGCTGGCTCCCAAAAGTTGGCCTACTTAGTCCCCAAGGGACATTTTTAAATGTTGAGGATATGCCTGTTGAAAATATTCCCTTTGCAAAACTGGAGGAGAATTTCCTGCAGGTTTCCACTGCCTTGCAGCCGCCCCTTCTTCTCCTAATGAAGAAATCACTTTTTACAGTGTTGGTTATAAAATAGGGAATGGCTTGAATTATCTCTCTCTGCAGGGACTTTCATTTATCTGGAATATTCAACCTAATTAGCTAACCCTACTGGTCAAGACTCAAGTTGATCGCCAGGGGCAATCTTAATACATTAAAAAAAGAGTATACAGTAGCTCTTTAAGCAGATCCATAGTGAATATTTGAATACTTAATATATTTACTTGAACAAATAAAGAAAACATTGATGACAGAGTTTCTAAACTCATCACCTGGAGATTGCGAGGGGTGATATTTCAAATTAGTGCAGATGCATCTAGAAAGTTAGCCAAGGCATGTCAGTGTTTCCTCTTAAATGCACTATTTCATGTGTATGTGTTTTAAGTGGACACAATGATGTCTGTGCTGTCTTGTGGCCCAGCAAACACAAACCAGGGTATTATCTGGTTATCACGGGTGTGAAAATTCAAGTACGGGTCAGAGACTGAGCATCGGAAACAGTGAGCTGTTTCTTTGACAAGCGTTAACCAGCTTGCCAGGCAGGGACCCAGAAGCAAATGTTTCCACTCCCTTCACCGGATAGCCTGGAAAGATAACTATGCATCAGGTAGTTACTTAAGTGGAACCGCTGGTGTAGGGTTACCAGAGTCTTTTCCTTTTAGTGCCCAAGGGCAAAGAGCATTGTTAATGACGCCTACACCGGAAAGTAGGTTAAGAGGCTTGACACCGAACTGTTGGCGGTATTACAGTTTAACACTTGGCGTCCTCTGACTCAATGTGTAGATGCCAGTTCATGCTTTGTAGCTTCACAGAAAACTGAAGTTTAGACATCTGTAGGCGGAAGGAGTGGAACTGATGAATCATCTGTAGAAAAAAAAATGAAATACATCTTTGTTTCTTTGAACTCAATAATACCCGGTGCCTGAAATGTGAATGTGTTAATTACAGAGATTTCAAAGCAAAACCATAGCTTGCAAAGGGTAAGTGTGTTTTCACTCAGCATATTAACAATACCTTTAGAGTAGGTGCTGTCATCTCCTGAACAAAGGAATGTTTATGGAATTGAATGACAACAATGCATGGGAAGCCAAATCATAACAGGCACAATCATAAAATGTCTTTCTATGATTACATTTAACAGATTATTCTCTTATCTGTCCCTTTATTAAGAAGATGCCATTTTCCCAGGAGAGCCGAACACTGCATCCACAAAGATACAACAAACAACACTTTCCTGAAATGCATGCTTAATTTTAGACAGAAATAAAGAGAACCTTGAATCTCATTCTTTCCTACAATTAAGCTCATACGTTGTTTTAAATACTTCTTGAATGCTACTAAATTCACATGGATGCAGGATGGTGTGATGGTTAAGAGGCTGGGTTTAGCGATCCAAGTTTCCTCTTTTCACTCCTTTATTTGCAAAATGGGAGTAAAAATGCTGACTTTAAAGACTAAAGTATATAATACACAAAGGCTGTTTAGTGCCTAGCATATAGTGTATATTCAGTAAACATTGCTATCCCAAATATTATTATTTTTTCAGGTAGATGAGTGAAAAGCTGAGCAAGTTGTAACAAAAGGAGGGCAATTTTTTTTTTTTTTTTTTTTCTGTTTGCAAACATTTTTATGCAGGAGAATCTGAAAGAAGTCTTAGGTTTTTTTGTTTGTTTGTTTGTTTGTTTGTTTTTAACAGTAAGAAGTGGTTCTAAGATTATCTGATCCAATCCATCATTTTACACCACAAGAAACTAAGGCCCAGAGAGGGGGAAAGGCTTTGCTCGAAATCCAATTGAATTCACAGAAGAAAGAGGACTAGGCCCTAAATCCTGATATTCAGGGCAATATTCTTTCATTACATTCCTTGTCAATCTTTGAGCATGAAACTATGTTGATCTCGAAATGTATCATTATGTGTTATCAGTTAATGCGAGCATTGAGTCTAACTTATTCTAGCTGGTAACTGGGGTGAGTGATAACATTGCATATTTCACTAAAATCTTTAGATGGCTATTATTTTAAAAGTTCATTTGTACATGTACTTGAGTTCACATTATGTATGAGTTTTGGAATACGTAGTGTCTGTCTGTAACTCTATAGGTGTAATTCAAGTGGAATTTACAAATTGAGAGTAGGGGCAGTTTTTCACATGAATATTAGAGACTTTTTAAATTTCAAGGCATTTGTCCTAAAACTTTTCTATTAGATTGACTCTTAGGGGTTAAGGTAGACTCTCACTAAGAAGTTCATGATAAGATACTTCCAGGATATATTTTAGGTAAGAATACATTTTCCATGGGTTTGTTTGTCAACTTCCGTTAGCTGTGAACAGTACAAGCCAAGGAATTAAGGAAATAAAACAGGAATATTTGAAGCAACATGAGGGGATGTTTCTAAATAGGGTGCTTTTCCAGAAGAGTAGATCCAGGGAACAGTATTAGGACACTGGACATTAGAAAAGTTAACTGAAAGTGGTAAATACCAAGACAAGAGGAATAATGGAGGTCCCAAGCATCATTGAATTTGGAAGACTTAGCTACAATAAGCCTTTTCTTGCTGGTAACCATTGGTTGTCATGGTTCCCATAACTAACTTTTTCATTTGCAAGAACACAGAAAATGTTGGCTTGCGTGTTACAGGTCAGTTTCTGGGGTGGTTATCACCATGACTGATCACCAGTGTGTTTTACAGCAGGGGGATCTTGAAACTCAACCCACCTTCTGAAACACTATAGGCAAGGAAAAAAACAGAAAAACTGGCTGGGTTTTGTTTGTCTTACAGGAGAAAGTTTGTCATTTTGATCAGGTAGAAATTACTCCGTCATCATGGGCAGTTAACTTGCAGGAATATCTTTTTCAACCTCTGTCTGTGACCACTCTGCTTTAACGACTTGCAATGTCCTTCAGGCTTCCACTGACCTGAGGCTGCAAGAGAAGACTGAGAAGGCAAATATGACACACTGTAAATATTGTTTACAAATAGCACCATCTCCACATTCTTCTTGGCAACACACTTTGATTTTATTTGAGGTCCAGCTCAAGGGAATGAAACATGATTGTTCCAAGTCCTGTGGCCATGTGATTTTTTCTTGGCAAAAGTTCTTTTTTCACTGGAAATAAATGGATAGAAGGAGAAATCCAACTTTTCAGGGAAAGTTTTTCTTCCAAAACAAAAAGACAGAAACTTATGCTGACAGTGCCTTGTACCTATGCTCCACTCCCCTACTTGAAGGAACCATGACGTCTGGAGCCATTGTAACCATCTTGGGAGCATAAGAGAAAGTTTAAGAGATTTCCAGAGAATTCTACCCGTGCTCTGACGTTGTTTAGCTGCTGAATTAGCTCTGGAGGGGCTGTCTGTAAATTCTTGAGATATTAAGGTGTATAACCTAGATGTCTAGGTTTTTTGTTACTTGCAGCTAAATGTCTTTAATTTGATATAATGAGACTTTAGAGATGGCCTTAATTTTCTCGTGGTCTTGTTCCTAACTTCCCAGATACTGGATGTGTAGTTATTGGAGTTTGGGAGATAAAACCCGGTCTCCTTATGATTTTGTGAGTTTGGCCAAAGTTGAAATTCTTCCAAAGGTCTGAGGACCATGGTTTCAGAGTAGGAGCTCTTCCTGTGACTACACTTAAAATATAAACTTAATCATTTTTCTATTCATATTAGTAATTTTTTTTTTTTGAGACAGAGTTTCGCTCTTCTTGCCCAGGTTGGAGTGCAATGGCATAATCTCAGGTTATTGCAACCTCTGCCTCTAGGATTCAAGTGATTCTCCTTGCTCAGTCTCCCAAGTAGCTGGGATTACAGGTGCACACCACCACACTGGCTGATTTTTGTATTTTTAGTAGAGATATGGTTTCCCCACGTTGGCCAGGCTGGTCTTGAATTCCTGACCTCAGGTGATCTGTCTTGGCCTCTCAAAGTGTTGGGATTACAGCTGTGAGCCACCACGCCCGGCCTTGTATTAGTAACATTCTGCTTATTAAAAATTGGACAAGGCTGATAAAGAAGGCAGATAAAAATTACTCAGAAAACTATTAACATTTTAACATGTTTATCAATTTTTTTACCTGGACATATGTATTTCTATAAGGATATATCTAAAATGGGGCCAGACTAAATCCTCTGAAGTTTTTCTATTCTAGATTATTATGAAATGTGTTATAATTATTTTATTTTAGATTACTAAAATATTCTTAGAAAATTTGATATTTAATGAATGCTTATAATACCTTTTAAATAATTACCATATTTCAAAATTCACTTTTCCATTTTATAGTATATTGGTGCTGTTTCTCTTGTAAGTTACACTGTAGTGAACATCTTTATGCACCAATTTCAACTATGTATTTTATTATTTCTTTAGAATAAGTCAGGCCGGGCGCGGTGGCTCAAGCCTGTAATCCCAGCACTTTGGGAGGCCGAGACGGGCGGATCACGAGGTCGGGAGATCGAGACCATCCTGGTTAACACGGTGAAACCCCGTCTCTACTAAAAAATACAAAAAACTAGCCGGGCGAGGTGGCGGGCGCCTGTAGTCCCAGCTACTCAGGAGGCTGAGGCAGGAGAATGGCGTGAACCCGGGAGGCGGAGCTTGCAGTGAGCTGAGATCCGGCCACTGCACTCCAGCCTGGGTGACAGAGCGAGACTCCGTCTCAAAAAAAAAAAAAAAAAAAAAAAAAAAAGAATAAGTCATAGGAGTGGAGGGATTAGGTTAAAAGGGATGAAGTTTTTAATGATTTTAGTTGGAATGTAAATGTTACAAAATTTTCCCTCTTTTAAATTGAGGCATAATTTACATACAGCAAAACTTACAGCACTTGGATCTTCCAGTTACAGAACATTGGTGTGGACATTTTAAAGTCTCAGTATTGATTACATATTACAAATTGCTTTCCAGGGAGGTTGTACCAATTCACACTTCTTCCAGCAGGCTATATTATTATTGCTGTCATTAAAAACTTGCCAGTATTGACCCCTAACACCTTAACATAGCTGATAATTTGGTGGACAAAAGTATCATTTTAATTGCATGCCATCTTCTTGCTTACTTATTTGTATTTTTAGTGTGAATCATCCTTTGCCTTTGAAAATTGGCAAGTGAGTGGCATCACAAGTTTGGAAGAGTTATTTAAATTAAGGTTATTAATTACTTGGCAGTTATTTAATCATCCTTTTGAGTTTGTTGTTTGCCTTTTAATTCATTTATATTGCTTACCAACTAGCAGTTTTAAAAAGTCTCAGATGTTTTACTTCTCAGATATATTATTCATCTTTTATTTTATTTCTTTTATTTCTTCCATTGCTTTTATGCTATGGAATTCCTTGCCCATTTAAAAATAATCACCTACATTTTCTTTTAAGAAAAGAAAGACTTATAGGTGATTATTTAAATCAGGATCATTTTTCAACAAATAATTTTGTTTTCCATTTAATCCACCTGTAATTTATTTTAGTAATGGTATAAACAGAGGCACAGGTGCCCTGTGAGGCTGCTTCTCATCATACACTAGGAATTCATCCATACAAAAGGTCGATTTAAGGGTTTTCTCATTTGTTTATTTGAACTTGCCCATTTAAACTATTTTAGATTTTTAATACATTTTGATATTTGGTAGGGAAAGTCTTTTCCCATTGGCCTTATTTTTTGTATTTTTCTCCACTGGTCTGGACCATTTGTTCCCTAGATGAAAATCATCATTTTTTCAAAACTCTGGTTTGAATAAACCTATACGACACTGTCTTCCCAACCAAAAACATGATTCATCTGGTTTTATTTTATTTATTTTTTTATTATGAGATGGAGTTTCGCTCTTTTTGCCCAGGCTGGAGTGTAATGGTGTGACCTCAGCTCACTGCAATCTCTGCCTCACGGTTTCCAGGGATTCTCCTGCCTCAGCCTCCCAAGTAGCTGGGATTACAGGGGTGTGCCACCACACGTGGCTAATTTTGCATTTTTGGTGGAGAAAGGGTTTCACCATGTTGGCCAGGGTGGTCTCGAGCCCCTGACCTCAGGTGATCTGTCCACTTTAGCCTCCCAAAGTGTTGGGATTACAGGTGTGAGCCACTGTGCCCGGTCTCATCTGGTTTTATATACCAAAACCTAGTGTGGCTGACACATAGTGTTCACAGATGCTCACGTGGTCCCCCACATCCCAGACCCTTATGTAGCTGGCTTTGGATTAGATGACTAGTTCTGACCAATATCCTGTAAGCAAAAGTGACCTGGGTGACCACCGGACAAGGAAGTCTCAGCTGGAAGCACCTCTCTCTTCCCCTTTTGCAGTGACCCCCCAGAGTCAGCCCAAGCTCACAGGAGGCTTTGCCTAAATAAGCAATAAGCATTTATTTCATAAGTCACTGAGATTATTATTTTATTTTATTTTTTATTTTTTGAGACGGAGTCTCATTCTCTCACTCAAGCTGGAGTGCAATGGCACGATCTCATCTCACTGCAACCTCTGGCTCCTAGGTTCCAGCAATTCCCCTGCTCAGGCTCCTGAGTAGCTGGGATTACAGGCACCTGCCACCACGCCTGGCTAATTATTATTATTATTTTTTGCATTTTTAGTAGAGATGGAGTTTCATCATGTTGGACAAGCTGGTCTCGAACTTCTGACCTCTGGTGATCCACCCGCCTTGGCCTCCCAAATTGCTGGGATTACAGCGTGAGCCACCATGCCCAGCCTGAGATTAAAATTTTATTTGTTATTGCATCATCAATTCCCTTATACAGATCTCTTATTGTACTACACTTAGGTAACATCTTGGAATCCTTTTATCTCATTTATACCCCATATCCACTCCACCCTCAAGTCCTGTGCTCCAAGTCCTCTCACCACTCTCATTGATAAAACCTACATCAGTGGACTTGAAACCAGAATTTTTGCATCTGTTTGGTTACATAAACGTTTTCCCAGAGGTATGAGGAACAATTAATTTTTTTTTTTTTCAAGATGGAGTCTCACTCTGTCACCCAAGCTGGAGTGCAGTGGCGGGATCTCAGCTCACTGCAAGCTCCGCCTCCTGGGTTCACACTATTCTTCTGCCTCAGCCTCCCGAGTAGCTGGGACTACAGGCACCTGCCACCATGCCCAGCTAATTTTTTTTTTTGTATTTTTAGTAGAGATGGGGTTTCACCATGTTAGCCAGGATGGTCTCGATCTCCTGACCTCATGATCCGCCCGCCTCAGCCTCCCAAAGTGCTGGGATTACAGGCGTGAGCCACTGTGCCCGGCCTGGAACAATTAATTTAAGGCAATCCATTTCCACATCCGCAGCTCCCCTCTTCTCTTTCCCCAGACACTCTGCCCCAGAAGGCTGCTGAGCTCATGGCTAGCCTTGGTGCTCTCCCTCTCCTCTGGCCTTTGCTTTCTGTGACCCTTCTTTTTTTTTTTTTTTTTGGACTGAGCCTCGCTCTATCACCCAGGCTGGATCTCGGCTCACTGCAACCTCTGCCTCCCAGGTTCAAGCGATTCTCCTGCCTCAGTCTCCTGAGTAGCTGGGACTACAAGTGCCCGCCACCATGCCCAGCTAATTTTTGTATTTTTAGTAGACACAGGGTTTCGCCATGTTGGTCAGGCTGGCCTCGAACTCCTGATCTTGAGCTCTGCCCACCTTGGCCTCCCAAAGTGCTGGGATTACAGGAGTGAGCCATCGCACCCAGCCTCTGTGACCTTTCTTACCCTAATCACAACAGAAAAACCGCCGCCATCCCTTAGTGGACTAGGGCACCTTGCCCTGCAGTGGAAAACCCCTACTGTTCCTTGGCGAAGGGATGAAAAGGAAGGCATCTAAGGACATACAGACATCCTTTAGCAAGTCAGGTCGTTTCCAACTCCTTGTGCTCAACCAAACTGAAGGAAGAACTGAATGAATGGATACATCAGTAGAGCATATTTTGAAGATAGATTCTCTTGTCACGTTTCGGCATATAACGCAGGAGTTCAAAATATTGGCAGATTTTGCCGCAAAATACTCCTTTCATTCTATTTACATATTTTTGTAAAGAAGTTTTCTCATATATTGTGAATACATGTCCTCAGCAACGCTTATTATCAATAAAAACAAATAGAAGTAGAACTGGG
This sequence comes from Macaca fascicularis, assembly GCF_037993035.2. Taxonomy (NCBI): domain Eukaryota; kingdom Metazoa; phylum Chordata; class Mammalia; order Primates; family Cercopithecidae; genus Macaca; species Macaca fascicularis. Next base: position 47,525,477 of record NC_088394.1, read on the forward strand.
CCAGGGCAGTGGCTCATGCCTGTAATTGCAGCACTTTGGGAGGCTGAGGCATCAGGATCACTTGAGGCCAGGAGTTTGAGACCAGCCTGGGCAAAAAAGCAAGACCCTATCTGTACAAAAAATTAGCAAACTAGCTGGGTGTGGAGGCATGCACCTGTAGTCCCATCTACTCAGGAGGTTGAGGCAGGAGGATCGCTCGAGCCCAGGAATGCCATGCTGCAGTGACGCTTCGATTCCACCACTGCACTCCAGCCTGAGTGACAGAAGGAGACTATTTCAAAACAAAACAAAACAAAAACAAAAACAAACAAAAAACAAAAAAATTGATACTGAGCATGTAGCAATAACTAAAAATCATCCAAGGGGAATAAAGCCTCATAAACCTCTTGAAGAGATACATTTCTAATAAAACCCATTTTAAATGTCTAATCGTTATTAAACAGCATTTGTAATGTGATTACGTCATTTTGATCAATTGTGTGTTAGTAAGTGTAATTATAATTCAATCAGAAACAATTAGTAGTTAGAGCTTTATAGCCATAAAAATTAAAAAAAACAAATTTCCATTTCCACACATATTTTTGATGAAGAGAATTATGCCAAGATAATCAATAAAAGACATTCAAATATTAAAATATATTACATTTAGATAAAAATCGGTGGGGAAAATATAATGGAGAGCAGAATGAAAATACAAGTGAAAGGATACAAGAGAATGAAAAACATTGACTTATGGAAGAGCTTTTAAAATGTACTTTTAAAATCAATGCAGGCGTTAGATAGTATTTAATATGTTACAGTATGTAGATTCGATTGAATATATTGAAAGGGGTTTTACTTTAAAATGTCAACATTTATAATAAGAAGAACTTTGTAACTACTTAGACCTAGATTGGCAAAGGTTAGATTTCAACTTAAAAATGTGGAAAGGAGCTCTTTATTTTTTCAAATCCTTTTAGGGTGAACAAGAGAAAAATGCTTGGAAACTCCTGCCCTGGGAGAACACTCTTGTCTATTGCATGTTTTGTTCTACACGATCACTCCCTAACTGCTTTCTAAACTTCCACATTCCTACTTTCCACCATTAATCTTCCCCTTCCTATTCTCAATTATCCAGTCAGCAGCCAGAGTGGTCTTTTGGTTTTGGTTTTATTCATTTATTATTTATTTATTTATTTAGAGACAGGGTCTCTCTGTGTCACCCAGGCTGGAGTGCAGTGGCAGGATCAGAGCTCACTGCAGCCTCGACCTCCTGTGCGCAAGAGATCCTCCCACCTTGCCCCCCGAAGTAGCAAGGACTACAGGTGCATGCCACTGCACCCAGCTAAGTTTTTAATTTTTTGAAGAGACAAGGTCTTGCTTTGTTGCCTAGGGTGGTCTCACACTCCTGGCTTTGAGCAATCCTCCCATCTTAGTCTCCCAAACGTTGGGATTACAGGTGTGAGTCACTGTACCTGATCTTTTTTTGTTGTTGTTTTTTAAGCGCAATCAGATGACGTTACTCACAGCTCTGCTTGCAAATTCTCCAATGTCTTTTCATCCAATGCAAACTCCTCATGGGCTATGACGTCCTATGTAGCCTGGCAGCAGTCATCTTTCACCTCCTTTCTCCTTTTTTGTCTCCAGTCATGTTGGGCATTCCGATCCCAGCACAGATAAGCTTGTCCCTGCCTCAGCACCTAGGCACTTAGTGTTCCATCAGACTGTAAAGCTTTTCCCTCCCATCATTCAGTGTCACTTACTCAGAGATCTTGTCCCTAATAACCCTATCTGAAATTGCTACCTATCTACTGCCTCTCCCTTTACCTGCTTTACTTTCTTCCTAGCACATAGTACCATCTGAAATTATAATGCATGATACTTCCTTCTAAGTCATTTGTATGTCTCCCTCTGTAGAATGTAAGTTCCATGCAGGCAGAAGCTTCCGTCTGTCTTGTCTCTTTGTCCCCAGCCCCTCGAATAGAACGTGGTACATACTAGGCATTCAGTTAATATTTGTTCATAAATGAATGGTATAATTAGAAACAATTAGATAATTGTTTATATAATTAAACAATTTATGTATTTAGACATTTATATACTTATATATATCAACAACTTATATGTGGACAATTTATATAAATAATTATATAAAGGTATAATTTGAAACTATACGTCCACAAAAAAGACAAATATTTCTTCAATATGATAATATTCAATTTTAAAAATCATGTTTAAAGTAATTTATCATAAGAGAAAAAGTTAAGAACATAATTTCAGTGGAAAAAGGACAGGATGCAAATATCTTTAGTTATATCTAAACCTGTATCTATATCTTTCTCTGTATCTCTTTATCTATATATATATCTATATCTTCATCTATATCTGTATCTTTATCATCACACTGGAGAAGATTAGATACCATCCCATGAAGAGGATAACACTAGTTTTGTGGGCATGGATTATTTTGTGCTATTGTTATAAAAGTCATACCTCTATTGTGTACAGGTTTAGGAAGTTGGGGACGAATAAAGAAAGAAAAAGGACACAATTTGGCAATAACTGGAAAGCATCCTATTCAGTCACAGGTCCTGTTTTGGAAGTTCTTGCATCCATCAAACCCAATTCCCAGGACAGGGTATGAAGTCCACGTGCGTAAGGAAGGATAGAATACAGTAACAAGCAATCCCAAAATACCAGTGACTTAATATGAACCAGGCAATTGGGCTCATGGGCAAATCTGGCCTGCAACCCATTTTGGTATGGCTTCCAAATTAAGAGTTATTTTTATATTTAAAAGTTTTTTATTTAAAAGAATATGTAATAGAGATATGCCTCACAAAGCCTAAAACATTTACTATCTACACCTTTACAGTAAAAATTTCCTGACCCGTGGGTTAAAATAACAACTTCCTCAGCCTCCCAAGTAGTTGGGACTACAGGTATGCGCCGCTGTGTCTGGCTAATTTTTTTGTTTTTTGTTTTTCATAGATATGAGGTCTTGCTTTGCTGCCGAGGCTGGTCTCAGACTCTTGTCCTCAAGCAATCTTTCCGCCTCTGCTTCCCTAAATGCTGAGATTACAGCGTGGGCCACCTGTAATCCTGAGGTTCATGCCCCTGTGGGTTTGGAGGCTATTCTCATCCTTGTCCCTCCTGAACCTGGGCTGATGGAGCAGCCACCATCTTGAATGTTGCTGGTTGCTGTGATGGAGGGAGAGAGGGAGCTTTAGGCATTGCATACCTACCATTAAACCTTTAGCTCAGAAGCGACACATGGCATTTCTATTCAACATTTGCTGACCATAAGTTATCATGTGGTCCCTCATAATCATAAAGGGACCAGGAAGTATGGTTATACCCTGCCATAGGGAATGACTGCCAGGCCTTAAGAGGAACCATGAGATTCTTTGAGGCCCAGAGAAGTTAAGTGGCTCTTCAAGGCCTAATATCCAGATAGAGGCAGAGGGATTAACACTAAATCTGCTTCTAGTGTTTTCTGGAGAATACGACTGCACCTTAGAGGGTGAAACTAGGCAATGAATTATTGGAAATCACTTTAATCTCTACTGCTTATTTAAACATTTGGGAAATACCATATTTACATAATAAAAGCAAATGATAAATTGGAATTACAACAGAAGTTGTAAACTCTGATACCTCCAGGGATCAGTTAGGTAATTAGGACAATGGAAATAAATGACCACTAGAGAGAGGTGAAGACTGCAGTGAGCTAGAGTGTACAGGCCCTTTCTAAAGGAGGGTGGTACCAGGCGTGATGGCGTGCACCTGTAATCTCAACTATTTAGGAGGCTGAGGCAAGAGGATCACTTGAGCCCAGCCTGAGCAACATGGGAAGATCCTGTCTTTAACAAAATTAAATCAAAGATAAAACAAAGAGTGTGGCTACTACTCAGCTCCAGCTGATTGTAGCCAATGCTACACTGTTTTTTACTTTATTTTATGTTGAAGGGGAAAACAGTAATCTGGGTTTTTATGTGAGACCATCCAAATTTTAAAATTGGCAACAGATTTTGAAAGTTTACAAAAAATGATTGGGTCCAATAAGCCATATCTGTGGACTTTTATTGGAAGAATTCTACATTGCAAACTCCAGAGTAGGAGGACTCAGTTTTTCTTTTAGAATAAGTTCTGTCTGCTTGAGCCTGATGCCTTTGAATGTCAGAAACCTAGCTTTCCTGCCTTTTGAGTTAACTTCTGGTTCAAAGTAGTGAGTGTGTGTCTCTTAACATGTCATGGTCCTTCTCTATCTCTCCCACGTCTATGGATGAGGTTTGCAACACTATTGCAGTTTCTGGATAAAGTTTGCAAGGGATTTGTCAAAGCTGGTCTTAGAGAGTGACTCAACCCTAAAATCTCAGGCTCTCCGAAGAGGAAGTAGCCTGGCACTAAGCTTCTCCTGGAGCACCCAATCAAACCTATCAAAGTGCCCTCATTGCTGACGGGCCAGATGGTGACAGTGACAGTACCTTCTGTGTATAGAGTAATGATTTGACTGTCAGTTGGTGGCTTTTGCTTTTACAAGGTCTCTTGCTAATGTATTGCGGTGCTTGTGCGTAGCCTTGGGGGGGTATGATTAAATATATCAGGAAAATCTAGGGATTACAATTCTAAATTGCATAGAAAAACCCCCCCCACAGATCTCCTTGGGATTGTGCCACCAGGATAGATCTCCAGCTTTTTCAACAGACCACTCTTCTGCCTCTTATCTTGATCCATCCAGGAATCAGTTTTTCACTTTCCTTCTCCTCCCTTCAACACATCCCTTGTTTGTAGATAAGGAAGCCACTAGGCCAGGGATAAAAACTGCCAATAGGTTGTTACTGGCTGGCTGGAGTCCTGGATGGAGGAGAATTCTGAGGCTGCATATGGCCTTTGGGAGGGCTCTGATCCCATAACCAAGTCTGTCCTGCATAGACCTGGGGGAAGGGAATATTGGCCTTCCATCCATGAGGCTGTCTTCTGAGATTCTTAACTGTTGTCCACGCCTATTGTAAACACCCTCTTCGAAAGCAGAGTTTAAGATTATTTTTATCAAATCATATATTTTTGGTTCACTAAGGACAACTTTGGACCTGATCCGTCCTAGCATTTTTCCTTCCACCACTATCATTTTGACATCATCCCCAGTTCTATATTACCATTTGAACCAGTTTGTTTTTTTTTTAATCATCCCCAAAACAGTCTGCTGATCTTAAGGAATTACAGTACTTGGTCCAAATAACCCAGGAAGATGCCACATGCGTTTATGTGTTACAAAAACAGAGGCTCCTAGAATAGCAGGCACAGAAATGAGAGATGGCAGATATCTAACAGGTCATTGGCAGTCCTGTACAATTTAGTTAAATGCCTGGTATTTTTTACAGAATTTCTTTTAATACTCTCTACTTCGCTACCTAGTTCAGTCACACCTGTTACATAACTCCATTCATGTCTTCTATTCAGACATAGTTAGAATTTACTCTTTCATGCCAGTTCTCTGTCTTCATCTTAGTTCTCAGAAAAATTTCTGAAGCATCCCTAAGTTAGTCTGTTTAAATAACAGCAACAATAATAACACTTTAATGCAAATATTCACCCAGAAGGTGGTTTGCTGAAGCAGTTTTCACCACACACACAAGGTGGAAGTAGTCTGAATGTCTAAGAATGAAGGATTGATTAATTAAGCCTTCATACATCCATGAGATAGAATACTAGGCTGTCATTAAAAACGATGTCAGGCCAGGTACAGTGGCTCATGCCTGTAATCCCAGCATTTTGGGAGGCCCAGGCAGGTGAATCACCTGAGGTCAGGAGTTCAAGACCAGCCTGGCCAACATGGTGAAACCCCATCCTCTACTAAAAATACAAAAATTAGCCGGCCATGGTGGCAGGCGCCTGGAATCCCAGCTACTTGAGAGGCTGAGGCAGGAGAATCGCTTGAACCTGGGAGGCGGAGGTTGCAGTGAGCCGAGATTGCACCAATGCACTCCAGCCTGGGTGACAGAGTGAGACTTGTCTCAAAAAATAAAAATAAAAAAACAGAAAGCAAAAAGATGTCAATGCAAAGTTATCAATTTCAAATAACAGCCACAATAAAGACTCCGAAGCAACAAGGGTATATTACAAAATAGTGTGCACACCATGGCCCTGACTTCTGTTAAAAATTGAATAGCTATTTTTCAAGCTGGAAATGTTATATGCCACAGCTAACAACAGCTAATGTGGAATGCTGACATAATGGATACTTCTTATTTTTAATTTTTTATTAGTCATATTTCCTAATTTGTCTATAATGAACATGTGCTGCTTTTATAAAAAGAGAAATAAATGTCCATTTTAATAAGCAAAAAGCCTTACATCTTTTTTTCTTTAATTTTAATTTGTAGTTAAGAGGGGTCATTCTCCATGAGTTCATTCAAAGACAACCACTGAGCTAGAAACTTTACAAATCAATATTTACCTTCCTGGCTCACCCCAACCTGTGCTAATTGATAACCGCTCTGAAGAATTTTCTGAAGTCAAAATTGCAAAGGTCTCAATAGGGGTCTTGCCTGCTTCAGTAAAAGCGTCTTCTAGTTTTGTTAATTCTGCCAGGTACATCTTCTGACTCTTTCAAGTTCTGGCAGGTTCATGCTCATTTGAGCTACAGATATCCAGGTGCAAACCAGGTAAATAACTGCCCCCAAATGCAAGGTTGCAGTCCTCTAGCCTCCTGCAAACCTGATCCCTCACTCCAGGGACAAAGGACACAGCTTCCCCTATAAAGTTGCCCCACGGGATTGCAGCGTCTTTCTGTGGGCTCAGCTAAGCTCTGTTTATATCCCTACAAACAAAGATGCAGAAAGTCACCGGAGTAGCAAGGTGTGTCTGGCGCTGAACATTTCTCTAGGAGTGCTGCCTGGGCTTACTGTAATGTAGTTCTTTCCCATCCCCTTCTCCCCCACTTTTAAAACCAAACTGATTACAAGTGTTGTTAAAGGTTACTGAACTAGAAAAACAAACCATGCCGTGGTTGGTGCATTCCTAATTACAGTCGGGAGTGCATTGGGAACAATTGTTTTTGTACCTCAACATTTCTCAGAGCCCCAATCAGGAAGTAGGCTGTTTCTCTTTGGCCGCTCATAAGAAAGGATTACTGACAATCTAGAAACTGCTATCAGCTTTCTTTTCTATCCCAAACTAATGCAAAACAATTTCTCAAGTATCAGCTTTTTCAACAAAAGTCTTCAGCAACTGACATTGCATCATAAAAACAAACTCAACAGATTTGACCCTGAGGTCATTACTCTCTTCTGATCATTTTGCAGCTGAGAATATAGTCTGTTGCTGATAGCAAGGGGAGAGGAAGAAGAGGTAAGCCAGGGCTGTTGAGAATGTTCTACCCTGAGCAGTGGCCCGTAAATGAACACCGGAGTTTCCTCTCCTTGTCATTTGCTGTTGTGTTTGCACGGTTAAAGGAATCAGGGAGCCCGCCTGTTAGGTCTGCTTCCATCCTCTGAAGCTTAAAATGAATCAGCTGAAGAAAACATAATGGATTGACATCATTCATGATAAAGTCCTCAGTAAGATGAATCAGAAGTTATTTTTATTTTGCAAATTTCATTACCTCCCAAAGCATGGAAACTACTACCCATGCTCTCTTTACTTGTACAAGAATCTCAATGCCCTTCAAATATCAGGGAACCCTTTGTGCGGTGGCCCTTAACCTTACCTAATTGTTAAAAGGATACACACAGAGAGAGAGAGAGAGTGAGAGAAGAGAGAGAGAGTGAAAGAAGAAAGAGAGAGGGAGAGAGAGAGAAAAGAAAAAAATCCCACTATACTCCACTAACACTGAAAGGAGACATGGAGAATAGGAAAACACCTGGCCTTGTGCTTGCTAGATGTTTGCTGTGGAAACAATCTGTTCATATTTAACGAGAAATGACATCATAAAGCATTTGCTGCCATCATTTCAGCCGGCGGATCTCAAGAGTCGTGCTTTCTCAGATTTGAGTAAAATTTAGGATGCAAGAAGAAACATTTCCATACCAAAGAAAATCAAACTTATGGAAAGAAAAATGGCCCTCAGGACAGGGCTTGTGACAATTGCATCTGGACCGTCTTGTTACTGCGCCAAGCCTCCATCTTCACGGAGTCCTGCATCCTTGCCAAAGGGCCTAGGTACTATAAAATGCTTTCAAAACATTATGTTTTAACAATGCCGAGCAGCAAAACGGTTTGCTTTTAATGGCCATCTGTATAAAGTCTCTTTTTATTTAGGAAAATCTATTTTAAATTAAATATCATAAGCCCACAAGCCATGGCAAACAATATTTTTCGCCATATGCTCTGAATTAATATGCCAAACATTGCAACCTCTATTTTTCTTCATAAAAAGCTGCCCCACCCTGATGTGGGTATGGTGAGCTGGAGGGCGGGAGGGTAGGAATTTTCAATAAGGCCACCAAGGATAGGATGACGGCAAGGAACCAAAGAGAAAAAAAAAAAGAGAAAAAAAGAGAGAGAGCTCTAGGGTTATCTCTCTTCTGCATCTTCTCAATGCCGATCTACTCCCCTTTTAGGAAATTCCCTTTGATCCACTTTCCTCCCTTGTCTAGAAACTTTGCACTCAAGTGCAAGCAAAGCTGGCCACACCTTGAAAGACTTTGGAAAGCTGCTGTAATTCCTTTCACCTGTTATGTGCCACCCTCGAGGGTGATATGGTTTGAAAGCAAGTTTCTTTCCTCAGATGCTGGGCAGACATGGAAACTTGGCGTGACGGTCCCTAGTGTAGGCCATTCTGCTCTCTGCCCTTGGCTGGCATCCTTCCATTCCTTCCCTCAGTTTCCTTCTGCAGGTCCCTTTCTAATGAATGTCAAAGAGTGGGTGTCCCAGGATGTGGAGCCCCAAAATCACCAAGAATCCAGTAAGCTTGATGAGATTACGGAACTAAGGAGATTCACTTAAGGGTGATCTGGCTGCCTTTTGTCTTTGCAAAGGGATCATAGGATGATTTGGGAGACAGTTTCATGGGAGTCTCAGATACTCCTAACCTCTGAACATGGACGTTTGCTGCTTGGCAAGGTCACAGGGCTTGACTGCATGGGACTGCTGCCTCTTGTGCAGGAGTGGTGGCACCAGGAGTTGCTTCAGGCTGTAGTATAGCTTTCTGCAGGGAGACTTTACAATCATCCAGCCCGAGACCTGATTTTCTTTGTCCTTGCCTCTCCTGTTCTCCCCTAACAATAGTTTTGTCTTTCTTTTGTCTTTTTCTACCATTTTACCATGTGCCCTTACTTTTTCCCCCCTTTTTTTTTCTCGTCCCCTATGTTTTTTGGCCTTTGTCTATGCAACCTTACGTGTTACTATAATTATTTTTAATACTTAGGATTACTTGTGACATTTTGATAATTAGTAAGTGCTATCCAATTTACAAGTATCATCTTCAAATCTTGTGACAGAGATTTGGGTATTAGCACCTGCATTTTAGAGATGAGAAAATGGATTCTCAGGGAGGTACATCCATATGATTTCAAAGCCAGTGTTCTTTCTCCTTTGCCTTAATGACTGTCGTGTTCTATGTTTGGCTCTAATTTTTTGGTGGGGAGGTAAGCTGAGGTTTACGGCTTCCTACTATTATTGGGTTTTTCCAACTGGTCTGCTTATCCATTCATGAATTTCTCACTATTGCTTTCCTCATACTCTTCTCTCTATGTCATAAATTGTCTACTGGGCCATGGGGGAGATGTGGTAGAAATACAGGCATCAGAGGAACAGCTGAGTCAGACAGTAATCCCTGACCCTCAATTTTATTTTCCCTTAAATGGAAGCAGAGGTTGCACTTAAAAATAGGACTTATCTCTTCTTACTGAGGTGCAGATGAATGAGACAGTATGTATTAAGTACTTTTGGTGGCTTGGGACATACTAATCAGTTAATACTAATGTCCCTCCTTCTCCAACCTCACTTTGAGCCTCAGTCCCCTTCATTCCATGCACTTCAGCCTCACTAACTGTCCCAATTCCTCTTAAGGTTCTGGGCTCTTTCCTGAACGAGTCTGCAGGTGATGGTTTCTTCTCAGTCTGAAGTTTCTCTTTTTGTCCTTTGCAAGGGCTACATATCAAGGTTCTTTGATCATAAGAAAAGGAAACAAACTTCATTTAATTTTGTTAAGAATAAATTGACCAACAGGATGACAGTTTATAAAAATGAAAAGAGCTGAAGAGCTGGGTCATAGGAAAAAGGAGAATCCGGACTGCTGTTCTAGTGTCTATTGCTGGGTAACCAAACTTGATGGTGTAAAAGAACAACAATCATTTATTCCATTTATGACTATTCAATGTGGGCAGGGATCAGAGGGAATAAAGTCTCAGTTCCATGTAGCGTTGGCTGGCATGGTCTGGCTGGGGCTGAAGGATCCACTTTCAATATGGCTCCCTCACATGGCTGGTAAGTTGGTGCTGGCTTGCTGGGAGCTTGAATGCAGCTGGAACTGAGATCTTGGCTCTTAGGCTTCTTCACACTGTGACGAAGCTTTTCCTACTGGCCTCATTGCTATGAGCCTGGAATCTGAAAGGTCATAGAACAAGAGCCAATGGATTCCATGCTGGCTGGGCTCCAAGAATAAGTATTCCTGGAGAACTGGATGGATATTGTAGAGCCTTTTTTTTTTTGTTTTTTGACAGAGTCTTGCTCTGTCACCTAGGCTGGAGTGCAATGGCACAATCTCGGCTCACTACAACCTTCACCTCCTAGGTTTAAGTTATTCTCCTGCCTCAGCCTCCTGAGTAACTGGGGCTATAGGCACATGCCGCCATGCCTAAAATGTTTTGTATTTTTAGTAGAGATGGGGTTTCACTATACTGGCCAGGCTGATCTCCAACTCCTGACCTCAGGTGATTTGCCTTTCTCAGCCTCCCAAAGTGCTGGGATTACACACATGAGCCACCAAACCTGGCCAGATATTGTACGCCCTTTTATGATCGAGCCTCTGAAGTCAGAGAGCATCATGCGTACCATAATCATGAGGCCACTTAGATTCAGGTGGAGGAGGCACATCTCATCGGCAGCAAATCGAAAGTGACATTGTAAGGAGAGCAGGTGAGATGGAAGATATTGTCGGAGTAATCTTTGGGAAGTATAACCTGCCACAGCTCCTCTGAAGAGGTTCCTAGGACAGGCCTACGGCATTGCCATCTAAGAACTCAGCAATTCCTGCTGCCTCTTCCCATGTGCCTGATTTGAACTTCACTTCTAGGGCAAAAGAGTCTGATTGGCCTAGGTTGTGTCATTCCTTCTAGGATCACACAGTGAGACAGGTCAGACCCCAGCAACGTATGTCCACTGCCCCTGCTTAACCCTCAGTTTAAATTTCACCCATTCAAGGAAGGCTTTCTTGAATCCTCCAATTTAACTCTGGAGCCTTGGCTATTTTCCTTTACTTAGTCTACTTTTTAAATTCACAGCACATTTAACTTCAAAATTAAAATTATTTTTATATAATCTCTATCTCTTTGATATTGTTTGGATCTGTGTCCCCACCAAATCTCATGTTGAATTATACTTCCTCATTGGGGACAGTATTGGAGGTGGGGCCTGGTGGGAGGTTATTGGATCATGGAGGTGGTTTCTCATGAGTGGTGTAACACCATCCTCCTTGGTACTGTCTTTGAGATAGTAAGTTCTTGTGAGATCTGGTCATTTAAAAGTGTGTGGCACCTCCTTGCTCTCTCTTGGTCCTGCTTCCACCATGTAAGATGGTCTGCCCCCACTTTGCCTTCTGCCATGAGTATAAGCTCTCTGAGGCCTCCCAGAAGCAGATATCACCATGCTTCTTGTACAGGCTGCAAATCCAATTAAAATTTAAATCCAATTAAACCTCTTTTTTTAAAAAAAATTACCCAGCCTCAAGTGTTTCTTTATAGCAGTGTGAGAACAGACGAATACACTCTTCAACTAGTCTAATATCTCCATGGGCACAGATCATGTCTCTTTTGTTATCTTTTACTGGCTCTTTCTTAGTTGCCACTTCAAAATCCCCCCAGCCCCACCTCTTATTCCAGTTAGGGTAACTAGTTCCACACGGCCTTGACAGGCTTAGAGCAACTGCAACTGAATATTCTCTATCCTTGGGGTTTGTGCTTTGAACATGGGGGGAAAGGACAGCTGACTTTTGCAGGAGAAGTTTCCCAGTCTCTCATGTCAGTTGCTTTCTGGCTATTCTGGCCCTTAAGAGACACTGGTGAGAGATTGAAGAACAAGAGGAAGGGAGAAAGGGTATTTCCCTGTCTGACTCTAGTGGCAACTATGGCAGTGACTGGAAGAATCTGTGGCTGCAGCTTTCCCTCAGGGTCCCTCTTTCCCTGGTCCTGACTTCTACTAGAACACAGGATCAGCCAGCGTTCTAGCCCATCCTGGATGACCTCATCTCCTCATTGAGACCATATCTGTTGCGGGTTGAATTTTGTACCCCTGAAAGATATGTTCAAGTCCTAACCCTCAGTACCTGTGAATGTCACCTTATTTGGAAACAGAGTCTTTGTAGATGTAATTAGGTAAGATGAGGTCATATTGGAGTAGGGTGGACCCTAGTCCGTTGTAACTGGTGGCCTTCTAAGAGAAGACAGAGATGCAGGAGAAGGCCATGTGAACATGGCAGCAGAGTCTGAAATGATACCTCTATATCAGGGGTCCCCAACATTTTTGGCACCGGGACCAGTTTCATGGAAGACAATTTTTCCACGGTCAGGTTTGGGGTGGGAGAATGATTTCAAGGTGAAACTGTTCCACCTCAGATCATCAGGCATTAGATTCGCATAAGGAGAGCACAGCCTAGATCCCTCGCATGCACAGTTCACAGTAGGGTTCAAGCTCCTATGGGAATGCAATGCTGCTGCTGATCTGATGGGAAGTGGAGCTCAGGTCATAATGCTTACTTGCCCACTGCTCACCTCCTGTTGTGTGGCCCGGTTCCTAACAGGCCACAGACTGGTACTGGTCCCAGGGATTGGAGTCCCCAGCTCCACATGCCAAGGAACACCAAAAATTGCCAACCATATCCGGAAGCCAGCAGAGGAGCATGGGACAAATTCTCCCTCAAAGCCCTCAGAGGAAACCAATCCTGCTGACTCCCTGATTTTGAACTTCCAGCCTCCAGAAACATGGAAGAACACATTTCTGTTGTTTTAAATCACCCAATGTGTGGTCCTTTGTTTAGACATCCCAAGGAAATGAATGCAGCCTCCTTTCCACATTGCCCCTGGAGCATCTTGCCAGTTGCTGATCTCTAAGCTGCTTCACTCATCTTCTGTGCTTTCCCCAGACCTTTCAACTGAGATTTAAACTGACATTCAAACTAAGTGTTAAGCAGGGGCAGTGGACGTACCTGTCTCACTGTGTGATCCTGGAAGGAATGCCTATCACATGACCCTGGGAAGTCACATGATACAATCTAGGCCAATCAGGCTCTTTTCCCTTGGAAAAGAGTTACCCACAAAACCAGTCCCTTGTATTAAGTTGCCACTGTTTGAAATCACGGGAGTACTTTCAGGTTTCTTATTTTGTTTTAAATCCTTTTCTTTTCTTCCTTTTTTGTTTTTTTAGAGACAGGGTCTGACTACATTGCCCAGGGCAGTCTCCACCTCCTGGACTCAAGCAATCTTCCTACATCAGCCTCCCAAAGTGCTGGGATTAAAGGTGTGAGCCACCATGTCTGGCCTTGGTTTTTCCTTGACAGGCCCTGAGTGATACTATTACATGACATCTACCATTTATAATGTGCTTATTACATGCCAGGCATTGTGATAAGTATTTTACCTGGATTATTTCATTTAATCCTCATATCAATCCTATGACAGAAGCATAATGCTTGCTTGCACTGAACAGATGGAGAGAATGAGAAAAAGTATAACCCAAGAAGGCTAACTAGAGATGAATGGGGAAATCAAACCCAGGGCTAGCTGACTGCCCAACCCAGGCTCTTGAGCACGACTCTGTTCTGCCTTCCCCAAGCAGGCTCTGAAGTCAACAGTTCAGGTGTGCGGCATCCGTGGCCTGTTCTGTGGCCCTGTTCTTCCTCCTGATCCCTGCAGCATCGCCTCTGCCAGACTCAGCATGTACCCTCTCTCGGCTTCTCAACGAAGTTGGATCTAATCTCACAGTGGTGATTCTTTCCTCACCACACATGCAAGAAGCGTTTCTCCCAGTCTTCCAGACATTTCTCTTCTCTGTTCAAGAACTAAAAATGATTCCTTATTCAAGAGTACATCTTGGCTGGGTGCAGTGGCTCACACCTATAATCCCAGAACTTTGGGAGGCTGAGGTGGGTGGATCATGTAAGCCTGTGAGCTTGAGATCAGCCTGTGCAACAAGGTGAGACCCTGTCTCTACAAAAAAATAAAAATAAAAAAGGGTGCATCTTTGCTCAGAGTTGTCTTATAATAGAAAATATGAGGTACAGGCTGGGCTCAGCGGCTCATGCATGTAATTCCAGCAATTTGGGAGACTGAGGTGGGTGGATCGCTTGAGCTCAGGAGTTGGAGACCAGCCTGGGCAACGTGGTGAAACCGTGTCTCTACTAAAAATAAAAAATAATAAAATAATAAAAATAAAATTAGCCAAGCGTGGTGGCATGCCTGTAGTAACAGCTACTCAGGGGTCTGAGGCAGGATATCGCTTGAGCCCATGAGAAACCAAGTGGCAGTGAGCTGAGATTGTGCCACTGGCCACTGCACTTCAGCCTGACAATGTGAGGCCCTGCCACAAAAAAAAAAAAAAAAAAAGAAAGAAAGAAAGAGAAAGAAAGAAAGAAAGAAAGAAAGAAAGAAAGAAAGAAAGAAAGAAAGAAAGAAAGAAAGAAAGAAAGAAAGAAAAAGAAAGAGAAAGTATTTTGTACAGAAAAAAAGAGAGAATAATATTGTAAACACCTATTTATCCGTACATATCTAGGTCAAATTTAAACATTTAAAAATATACTTGCTTCAGATATTTCTTCTGTTTGCAGATAGTTGAAGCTTCTGTGTATCCCTATTCATTCCCATTCCCTTCTCTTCCTCTCTAGAGGTTATCGTCATGTTGAATTTGTATGCGTTATTTCCATGCCTGTTTTCATACTGTTAGCATCTGTAAAGGCTCCTATAAGCAATATTCAATATAATTTTGTGCTTTAGAAAATTTTATTGTAATTGGTGTCATACTTTATGTGTTTTATAGACTTGTCAATGTTGAGTCATATAGCCCCAATTTATTTAACTACTATATAATATTTCATTATATGACTAAACAACGATATATTCATCTATTCTATTAATTGCCATTTAGGTTGTTTCCACAAACCGTGCTGGAACATTCTTTAACTTATTTCGTTGTGCACATAAGTAGGAGTTTCTCTAGGGTGTACACACATCTCCAAATTTTCTAAACTTTTTCAAATTGCCCTCCAAAATGTTTATACAGATTGAGCACTCCAAATCCAAAAATCTGAAATCAGAAGTGCTCCAAAATTCAAAACATCTTGAAAGTTTCGATGGTCAAGAGAAAAGCTCATTGATACAAAAAAATGCTCATTGATACATTTAACATTTTGGGCTTTTGCAGTTTGAATGCTCAACTGGAAAATATAATGCAAATATTTCAGAATCGCCCCCCCAAAAAAAATCCAAAATCCCAAACAATTCTGGTCCCAGTGATTTCAAATAAGGGATATTCAACCTGTATCAGTTTATCCTGTGATATAATTTTAAAACATTGGTCTTAGTGCCTTGTTCCTGACACACAGTTCTAAAAAGGCTTGGAAATCTCTTGAGTGATGAGTGTCTCAATTTGAATGCCAGTTAAATGGGGTGGCTGGTGAACCTTAGATAGCTTTAGGTTGAAGGTTGATCTCCGGAAGACCTAAGCATGATTAGAGGTGTGGCACTTTCAGCCTCACCTCCTGACCTCCAGGGAGGGGACAGAGGCTAGAGACACAGATAATCACCAATGGCCAATGATTTAATAAATCTTGATTTAATGGAATCTCCATAAGAGACCCCTATATAAAGGGATTCAGAGAGATTCAGGGGTGGTGAACACATTCAGGTATTGAGGTTACTCAGGGTGGTAACCTCAGAGACGACATAGAAGCTCCACTCACCCTTCCCCACCCATACATTCCCTGTGCATCTCTTTCATTTGGCTGTTCCTGTGTTGTAACAGGAACACACTGGTAACAATTTTGTTATCAGTAACAGTTGTAACAAACTGGTAATGATAAGTCAAGTGCTTTCTTGAGTTCTGTGAGCCACTCTTGCAAGTTACTAAACCTGAAGGGAGGAGGTTATGGCAACCCCTAGCTTTGTTGCAAGGTTGAACAGAAGTGTAGGTACCCTGGGTACTCAATATTTGAGACTGGGCCGGGCGCGGTGGCTCACGCCTGTAATCCCAGCACTTTGGGAGGCCGAGGCGGGCGGATCACAAGGTCAGGAGATCGAGACCATGGTGAAACCCCGTCTCTACTAAAAATAGAAAAAATTAGCCGGGCGCAGTGGCGGGCGCCTGTAGTCCCAGCTACTCGGGAGGTTGAGGCAGGAGAATGGCGTGAACCTGGGAGGCGGAGCTTGCAGTGAGCCGAGATTGCGCCACTGCACTCCAGCCTGGGCGACAGAGCGAGACTCCGTCTCAAAAAAAAAAAAATAAAATAAAATAAAATATTTGAGACTGGCATCTGAAGTGAGGGTGGTCTTGTGGAACTGAGCCCTCAAATTGGGGAAATCTGATGCTAGCTCCAGGTAGTGTCAGAATTGACCTGAATTGTAGGATACTCGGTTGATGTCCAGAGAGTTGGCACACTGGTTGGTGTGAGGAAGATCCACTCATATTTTTGGTGTCAGAAATGTGAGTAAAAAGTTTGTGAAGCCCTCTCAGAATATATGAGAGTTGCGTGCTCAGTTTCTTTAAGAGCACTTGGTAGTGGTAGAGATTAGAATTTTTATGAAATTCATTATGGTTTTAACTTGATTTGTACTTCCTGATCATTCTGGAAGTTGAGCATCGGTTTGCATATCTATTGATTATTTCAGTTTCTTTCTCTGTTTATCACCAGCTAGTACCCTTTGCTCTTTGTACATTCTGCATAGTCTCCTTGCTGTTTGTGTTTTGCAAATATCTTCTCATAGGCTATGGGTTGTCTTTTCAATCGGTTTAACAGAACTTTTTTGTTCTATGGAAATTTAAATCTTAATGACATCAAATTAATCAGTCTTTTATTTTATGGTGTGTGCTTTGTGTAACTTTTTTTGTTTATTTGTTTTTGCTTTTTTGAGACAGGGTGTCGCTCTGCTGCTCAGGCTGGAGTGCAGTGGCACGATCATGGCTCACTGCAGCCTTGAACTTCTGGACTCAAATGATCCCTCCCCCACTCCCCACCCCTGCCTCAGCCTCCTTAGTAGCTGGGACTACAGGCATATGCCACCACAGTCGGCTAATTTTTAATTTTTTAAAAATTTTATTGTACAGATAGGGTCTCACTATGTTGTCCAGACTGGTTTCAAACTCCTGGCCTAGAACAATCCTCCTGCTTCAGCCTCTCAAAGTGCTGGAATTACAGATGTGAGCCACCATGCCTAGCTGAGTATAACTTGTTTTAAGAAACTATTCTTCTGAATCATTCTGTTTAACCTGCAAAGACTCCAACATTTGACCACTTTTCTTCTTAACCAGCTTCTCTACTAACCACATTCCAGAAAAATATCCGGGTTTCCAGGGGACTCTCATGGCTGCCTTTCATTATGTTTACTCCTTCCAGTGTCTAGAACTCTTCATCTTTTCATAGATCTAACCTCAAAGTCGCACCTAGTATGTTCCAAAGTGTATTTCTCAGGACATAGATCCATAGACTATCTCACAATAAAAGGGATCTGTGGTCAATTAAGTTTGGAAAAAAATTGCAGACTATGCAGTGAATATTTAGTGTACTAAAGGTTCTAAAAGATCCTACCGAAGAGAAACCTGTAACTTTGTTTAATCCAATGCTCCTAATTTTACCATGGTATCATCTTTGGGGTAATATCTATTAGCATTTTGTAGAACTAGTATTTCTTTGGATAAACACTCCTTGGATTGTTGTAAGCCTTTGATTAAGTTCCAGAGGTCTTAAAACTACTGATTTTACAATTTTGACAGTATTCTCATTGCTTTTATAAAGAAGGAGATTTTTGGATTCCCACCATTCTGGAAGTCTTGCCTCATAGCAGTATATATATTTTTATTACTATTTTTTAAAAACTTTTCCTTTAGGTTCAGGGGTACATGTACAGGTTTGTTACATAGGTAAACTCAAGTCATGGGTGTTGGCCATACAGATTATTTTGTCACCAGGTACTGAGCCTAGCACTCAACAGTTATTTTTTCTGATCCTCTCCTTCCTCCCACTCTCCATCCTCAAGTAGGCCCCAGTGTCTGTTGTTCCCTCCTTTTGCTCATTTGTTCTCATCATTTAGCTCCCACTTGTAAGTGAGAACACAGGTATTTGGTTTTCTGTTCCTATGTTAGTTTACTAAAGATAATAGGCTGCACTCCATCCATGTTCCTGCAAAGGATGTGATCTCATTCTTTTTTATGGCTACATAGTATTCCACATTTTTTTTTTTTTTCCAATCTGTCACTGATGGACATTTAGGTTGATTCTATGTCTTTGCTATTGTAAACAGGGCTGCAATGAACATATGCAGGCATGTGTCTTTAGGGTAGAATGATTTATATTTCTTTGGGTATATACCCAGTAATGGGATTGCTGGGTCAATTAGTAATTATGTTTTTAGCTCTTTAAGGAATCACCCACACTGCTTTCCACAAAGGTTGAATTAATTTACACTCCCATCAATGGTATATAAGCATTCCCCTTGCTTGGCAACCTTGTCAGCGTCTGTTTTTTCTTTTTTTTTTTTTTTTTAACTTTTTTAAGAAGCCATTCTGACTTGTGTGATGGTATCTCATTGTGGTTTTGAGTTGCATTTCTCTAATGATCAGTGATCTTGAGCTTTGTTCACAGGCACATTGGCCACATACACGTCTTCTTTTGAAAAGTGACTGTTCTTGTACTTTCTAGGAATAATATTTTAAGACACACTTTGACTAATGTTGATTTCTCCTTTTCTGTGAAACCATCCATCAGCGCTATATTCCTTACTGTTTTCTTCTTCAAATCTCTTTATTTATTTATTTTTGAGACAGAGTCTCTCTGTTGCCCAGGCTGAAGTGCAGTAGTATGATCTCGGCTCACTGCAACCTCCTCCTCCCAGGTTCAAGCAGTTCTCCTGCCTCAGCCTCCCAAGTAGCCGAGATGACAGGTGTGCAACTCCACACCTGGCTAATTTTGTTATTATTATTATTATTATTATTATTATTATTATTATTATTTCAGTAGAGACAATGTTGTGCCATGTTGGTCAGGCTGGTCTTGAACTCCTAGCCTCATGTGATTCAACTGCCTTGGACTCCCAAAATCCTGGGATTACAGGCATGAGCCACTGCACCTTACCCTTCAAATCTGTTTCTATTGAGGGTCTCTCCTGAATTATCTTGGACTCCCAAGCACCTTCCTGATGTCCACGCAATTGACAGTGCTGTGAAAAGGATTTACATGTTTTGTTCTTTTAAAATTATATTATAATGTTCAACTTTTAAATATTTTTGGTAAAGGCCAGTTTACACCTTGGTTGTATGTCTCAAGTATTTGTTTTGTTAATCGGTGAGTTATTGTACCTCAGGGCACATTTTCCTGTAGAAACAATGTTCTGCATCAGAGCTTATCAAACTTTAATGGGCATACAAATCACCTGGGGGGACCTTGTCAAATGAAGATTCTGGTTGGATAGGTCTGGGGCAGAGTGTGTTGTTCTGCTTTCCTAACCTCCCATGTCATGGTCATGCCCATGGTCAAGGTCTGCAGACCACAGTTTGGCTAGTAAGGCTCTATAAGGCTATCTATTATGCAGAATGTAGCCTTTATGAAAGACTGCATTAGGTTCTCATTTGGTGAAAGTGTGTTCCTGAAATACCAAATATAGGAATAATGCATGATGAAAAGACTTGAGATTTCCGTCAAAGCTGCATGTCATCCGGTCATTCATAATATAGGTCAAGAAAGCTTTAGAGATCATCCTGGCTAACACGGTGAAACCCCGTCTCTACTAAAAATACAAAAAATTAGCTGGGTGTGGTGGCAGGCGCCTGTAGCCCCAGCTACTCGGGTGGCTGAGGCTGGAGAATGGCGTGAACCCGGGAGGTGGAGTTTGCAGTGAGCCAAGATCACACCACTGCATTCCAGCCTGGGCGACAGAGTGATACTCCGTCTCAAAAAAAAAAAAAATAAATAAAAGCTTTAGTGGGCTGCTGTGTGAACCAATAATTGGGTATTTTCTTAAGCCACGGACAGTCAGATGTGTAGCTGATATTCATATTCATGGAAGTACTGCTTCCTTTGTGAGTTTCCATCTAGCAAGACCTATCTCCTCACTGAAACAGGGAGGATCTTGTGCCTGCGACACATACTCACGACTTTAGCTTCTCAGGGCACTTAGCAAAGTGGGAGGAGCTGAATGTGGGCAGGTGGTTTAATTTCTAGATTCCAGTATGTGATGCTGGCTGGCTTAAGAGTATAGTGAGCTCTCTATAGACCTTACAATAAAATACAATGCCCTTTTCATGGCCTTCTATATGCTATATAATCTGATCCTAACTTGTTTCTTTGACTTTCTCCTGTATCACCCCGTCCATTGCTCATGGCACTTTAACCACCTGAGCCTACCTTCTGTTCCTCAAATATCCTGAGCTTACCATCCTTTGAAAGAGCCCACTAGTGGGTTAGTTGGACTTTTGTTTTATCTGCTTTAACAGTTGCCCAAGATCTTCGTATGGCTGGCTTCAGTTCCGATATTCTCTCTTTAGAAAAGCATTTCATGACGTGTCCACCTACTATTGGCCACTGTCTTTTATTTTATTCATAGCATTATTCCTGATTTAAAATACTGCATGTATGCATGTAGTAGGAACTATGTGCCCTGACTCCCTTGTCCAGCTGGCATGCCCACTCCCCAGCCGACATGAGTTTTGATGGCCAATGGCCAACATCTGCACCTTTCTTCCAAGCATTACTCTTGGTCAATAGGAGCTGCCTCACCAAGGGATGCCTAGGAGGCTGTGATGGCACACACCACAAGGTAGTGTACAACCAATGACTCACTTGTACAATGTCCCGAGGTGGGTCAGCTTGGTGGGGCCATTTGCACTCCATAGCTCCTGCTGAGATCAGACAGCGGCTAGACTCAACTTTGCTTGGCCTCTTCCTCTGTCTGGTTCTGCTCTCTACACCAACTTACAAGCCCCCCATACAACTTGTTTATTGGGTCTTCAATAAAACATCTTCACAAGAACCCCCATGTCAGATCCTGTTACTGGAGAACCCAGCTTGAACAATGTATTAGTTTGCTTATTTAAAATCTGTCCTTAACTAGGTGGTAGAACACACCTGTAGTTCCAGCTACTCAGGAAACTTAGGCAGGAGACTTGCCCTGAGCTCAGGAGTTTGAGGCTGCAGTGAGCTATGCTTGCCCTGTGACATTCCAACCTGGCTGACAGAGTAAGACTTCGTTTCTAAAAATGACAATAATAATGAATGAATGGATAAATAAATAAATAAATAATAAAATCTGTAAAACTCCATGGGAGCAGAGGTTTTGTCTATTTTTTTCACCACTCTTTTCTCAGGCAATATTCATTTCAAACTAGATGCTCATTAAAGATATGTTGAATGAATAAATTCAGGTTCACATAATCAGCTTCATAGTAACGGCAGTTCAGTATTATTAGGGCTACAATCCACCAATCCTGTTCCCTAAATGGACATACTGTGCCATGTTAGAAACAAGCGTAGATCTTTTTCCATGGAGTGAACTGCAAGTTTGCCTCTCTTATTTTTATCCTTATGAAATGCAAAACCATAAAAAGCTGGGGGTGGGGTGGGGATGTCAAATTCCACCCCACAATACGCCTCCTTCAAGTATCTGATTACACAAAGTCCTCAAAGAATATGATTAATGTAACTAAGCCATATTCACACTCTGACATTCTTCCCAGCCAAACACATATTTTAGCCTCACCCAATCCCTTTCAACAAATAAGCTGTTTTGAAAATGATTTCCAGGGCGATGTCTGTTGCCATAGGAATGACATTAAATGAAAAGGACAGAAAATATAGAGGGTGATAAACTGCATGCTTGGATGACACACTTGACTTGGAAGCCTGTGTTCAAATGAGGCATACATGCCAAGATTTTTATGAAAGACAAAATTAAAATGTATCGCTATCAAGCTGTAACTGACAAGGTATTGTGTGGAGGCTGTTAACATACTGCTCCATATATTTATTGTTTGTCATTTTACTGGCCCTGACAAAGGTCTCTCAGTGCTGTAAATCACACCATTAAATCTGCCACGAGCAACAGAGGCTGTTGGAAGGAAGAGAAAGAAAGCGTGGTGTTGAATCTCGGTTTCTGATACATGCTGAGCTTCTGGGTGAGCTATCCTGTCATCCAAGGAGCCTTCCCGCTTTGGGCTGACACTTTTACAAGTGTTAGATTGTTGGCTTTTGACCCTTTGAAAAGAGGAAAAAACAAAACAAAAACGAAAACAACAAAAGCACGCACCCTTCCCCCACCCTGTTTCCAATTGCTCCTGATTTTTCTGCTGGGTAAGGTGCCCAGAAGTTGTTCAAAACCTCAGCCCTAGTTTACATTCATTTTGGGCATAAGACCTCAGATGCACCGGGGTGCACTGTGGATGGTGCCCCGCCAGAGGTGGCTTTTGTTGTTTTCTAGAAGATGTGCTTGGGTTACCATGAGCCTCTTTTCTACACCAGCAAAGACTTGTTTGTTCTTGAACTGGTAAATTAATAGAATCTGTACATCTGCAGCTGCAGACCAATGGGGGGATGTATAAGACAACATCAGGTAGCTAGGTGCTGCCTCTCTGTCTAGCTAAGTCTCAGAAGACTTGACCTTTCACCCACCTTCATCCTTTCTCTTCTAGATGTTAGCATTATGGAGACTCTGCCTGGGCACTGGGCAGCTGGAATTGTATTGTGGAAGAACAAAAAGGCAAGTTAAGAGCTGAGTTTGTGTATCAGTTCATCTTCACACTGCTATAAAGAACTTCCCTGAGACTGGGTAATTTATAAAGGAAAGAGGTTTAATTGACTCACAGTTCTGCATGTCTGGGGAGGCCTCAGGAAACTTACAATCATGGTAGAAGGGGAAGTAGGCAGATCTAACATGGCAGCAGGAGAGTTTGTGAAGGAGGAAGTGTCCAACACTTATAAAACCATCAGATCTCATGGAGTTCATTCACTATCACAAGAACAGCATGAAGAAAACTGTCCCCATGATCCAATCACCTCCCACCATGTCTCTCCCCAGATACAAGAGGATTATGAGGATCACAATTCGAGATGAGATTTGAGTGGGGACACAGAGTCAAACCATATCAGTTGGAATCTCAGATTCACTGCAATGAAATGTGTGTTTTGGGCAAGTTTTCAAACCTCTGTGGACCACAGTTTCCTTATCTGTTTGAATAAAAAGGGGGTAAAGGGTGTTAGATTTCAATTCCTTCTAAGTTGCCTTCCAGCTCAAAATTCAAATAAAATTAAGGGACTATGAGTGGCTATCTAGGGCATTCTACTGCCTCTGGGAAAGCCTAGCCTATATCATCCAGAATATATCTCAGTCAGAGGAGAGTCTCAATGAAGAGCAATCAGGCAATGTGTTTTTCTTCCAGTCAGAATAAAGGAAAAGAAAAAGAAAAGAAAAAAACAAAAACAAAAAACACCACCTCCAGCATCTAAACTTGGGGGTGGGAAAACAAGAACTCAATCACTAGTTTGGAGTGGGGACAGTGTTTTCAGGATTCACTAAATATGAGAGAGTTCTCTGCCAATGCTTCTCTGTCATGTCTGTATTTATTTTTGCAACACAAATGGATGTTTTAGGCAACAGAGTTTAAAAGGAAAGACAGCTTTCATCTACACACACTTATGTGCAGAGTCTCTTTTTCCTGAAGCCTTCTACGCTTAGAATCATGTCTGAAGACCTCCTTGCACAAAAATTAAGAAGTGCGTTTTTAAACATTTTTAAGGTATACCTTTTACATTTTTGTCAGTTATTGTCAGAATTGTGTACATGCATGCTTCAGAATCAGCAATCTATATATTGAGTTTGCAATCATGCTATAATTACAGATTTGAGGGAAAGTTAAAATTGTTTGTAATCGAGAGAAGGCTGACCAGTGAACCATGCCATTGTTTCCTCCACTGCCTAGCCTTAGAAGCCTCACCCTAGCCTTAGAGCTGCTTGGAGAGGCTCTTTTAAGATGCCCCTGCGATAAGACCAGGCAAAGAACAAAGTTCCAAGTATATGTTTGGTGTTGATTCCTAGGCCTTGGTTCTGGTTCTATAGGTAATACTGATTTGCCCCTCTTCCAGTGGGGTTAATCTGTGCTGCTTAAACGAGCAGATTCTAGAATCTGCCAGGGTTGAAGTCATGACTCCACCCTCACACTGTGACCTTGGAAAAGTCATTCCACCACTGAGCTTCACTTTTCTCATCCGTATAATGTGGTTGTTATGACTCAATGACATAAAGTATGATGGACCAGATTTATTGCATCATAAAGGCATAATTAATCTTAAATATCATTAATTGTTGTTATTCACCATGATTCCAGAAAAGTCATGTAGCATCTCAAATTTCATCTTTCCCATCTATTAAAAAAGTAACTATATATATGCACTACTATTATGATAACATTAATATATTAAACCAACTTTAATAATAGGACAAAGTCATCTGAGATTTACGAAGTACAGGTAAAGGTAAAGAAGTGATTATTACTGCGATTTTTACACTTTCTTGTGTTTCGGAACACAAAGTCTTCAAGTGAGATAGACGAAAATGTTTTATCACCAGATTGATTACAAAAATTTTAAACATTATTTAAAAGTATTAAGAATAAAAAAATGCATCTCACATGTAACAGCATGGGTCAATTAGCAAAAGCTTGAACCTGTGGTCCTTCCCTTGACAATTATGAACAATTTTTAAAAATTTAAAAACATTTAATTGACAATTAGAGATTGTATGTATTCAAGGTATGCAACGTGATTCCATACACATCATTGTTTAATGATTATAACAATCAAATTAGTTAACATATCCATCATGTCAAAATTTTAGTGAGATTTTCTCTGTTAAGTATTGGGCCGGGTACAGTGGCTTATGCCTGTAATCTCAGCAATTTGAGAGGCTGAGGCAGGTAGATCACTTGAGGTCAGGAGTTCAAGACCAGCCTAGCCAACATGGCAAAATGCCGTTTCTATTAAAAGTACAAAAATTAGTTGTGTGTGGTGGCAGGCACCTGTAATCCCAGCTTCTTGGGAGGCTGAAACAGGAGAATTGCTTGAACCCTGGAGGCAGCAGTTGTGGTGAGCTAACATCATGCTCCACTGCACTCCAGCCTGGGCAACAGAGCATGATTCTGTCTCAAAAAAAAAAAAAAAAAAAAAATGTCCAGGTACCTGCTGTGAGAGAATACCTACATGAGTGATATTTCTAATACTTACGCACATTTTATTACTATTTTCTCAAGGTAAAGAATGCTCTATCAAGGAAGATTGTCTGAATTTATTTCAGCTGGGTGTGGTGGCTCATGCCTGTAATCCCAGCACTTTGGGAGGCTGAAGCAGGAGGACTGCTTGAGAAGAAGTTAGAGACCAGCCTGTGCAACATAGGGAGACCCTTTCTCTACAAAAAAATTTAAAAAATTGGTGGCTCATGCCTGTAGTCTCAGCTACTTAGGAGGCTGAAGTGGGATGATTGCTTGAGGTTGGGGGGTCGAGGCTACAGTGAGCTATGAAATTGCCACTGCACTCCAGCCTGGGAGACAGAGAGAGCCTGCCTGACTCTAAAAAAAATAAATAAATAAAATAAATAAATAAATAATAAGATTAATTTATTTCAAAGGATTAACATGCATATTCTATTTAGAACTTTTAAAAACCAATGAGATAAACTTAAAAAAAAGTGTACAAAAGAAATGTGTATACAGTAAGCCAAAGGAAGCACACATAACTCATACTCCTAGATAATCAAATAAACAAACAATGTTGTGTTATTTTCCTCTTATCACCTTGGCAGAAGAAACTGCTTGAGATTGCCTGGGGTCAATGAGGTTTGAGGAAAATAAGTACCTCCTCCTAACAATGGAGTTGCCTCTGGGAGGTGAGATTATAATTTTGACTTAAAAAAACTTTGTGTATTATCTGAGTACTTTTAAAAGATGCATTTCTTTTATGATGAGGGAAAAAATAAGGTTTTTTTTTGTTTTGAAATAGTACACTAAAAATATATTTGAAAATATTATGTAAAATAGAACACTGATTCATACTTTTGTTTGTTCATTTTCTTTAGTACCCCCTGTGTTGAGTTTTTAGTTGGGACAGAGATGTTTGAATAAACGTGGATTCATCATATTTTCTCATTTCTCAGTGACAATGGCCCTTTAATATCCTAAAATCATAGACACCCCATACAGTTGCTTTGTTACTGATGTCCTTATAATTTCCTTGAGGATGAAGCTAATTCCATAAATAGAATTAATTAAATGCCAACAACAATTTGCCTTATTTATATTTTACGAAAAAAATAGAGTCAAAATTTAAAATATTTCTATGGGGAAGAAAGTGGATTACATATTAAATTCTACCAAAAATTAGAAAGAAAAAGCTTAGAGAAAAAATTTGGGTGCCACTTAGAGACCTATCCAATTATTATAATCTCAATTTTAGTGGCTTAACATAATGTAAGTTTCTTTTTCACTTATATGAAGTCCAGCTGAAAGTGTGGGAGTAGGAGTTGGGGAGGCTGTTCCTTGTAGTCATTCAGGGGCCCAGGCTGATGGAGGCTCCACCATCTTTACCAAGGCGTCCAAAGGCATTGAGTGTGCTGAACAGCCAGCCACTCTCTGACACAATCTCTACTAGCTGTTACGTTCCATTAATCTATTATTTTTAAGACATTTGTGACATTCAGTGTAGTAAATTACTTTTCCTTTCCACCAGGGATTTCCAGGTGTTTCCTCAGAAAGTTGACTTTTTCTGTGCCTCACTCTGTCTCACAGGCCAGAGTACAGTGGTGTGATCATAGCTGACTGCAGCCTCTAACTGCTTGGCTCAAGCAATCCTCCTGCCTCAGCCTCCTAAAGTGCTGGGGTTACAGACATGAGTCACTACACCTGGCCATTCTCACAAAGTTTTAAACAGTTTCCAACTTTCCTAATTCCTAATTTGGCAATGGTGCTGTGTCATGTGTTGGCATTTATTTATTTTGTCAATACATTCCCTGAACCATTTTTTCCATCCTGTTCCATCATTGCGGACACTCTTGTAGCTGGGTATCACACCTCACAGTAAGAGCTTCTCTCTGTAGAGTACTTTCAGGTGCTACATTTAGACACATTATGTGCCTTTTCATTAGGACATCAGGGCAAACCTTCAAAGTAACCTTTAGTAACAAGTTGTATGAATGAGGAACTAAGCATAGGAAACAACAGACCACATGACAAGGGCCATGCAACTAATAATGGACAGAAATGGTAAATGGGCCTCGAACTTTCTAACTCCAAAGAATTTCTACTCTTCTATGCTGCCTCTTAGCCTCTACTCTTATTTCTATTTTCTGCAGACCACCTCTTCTCTTAACACCTTGACTTTTTTGTTCAGCTCCCTTTCCCCCTGCCTGGTGTGAAATAGCTACCTATAACTTTTCAACTGAAAATTCTCTGAAGGCAAAGTGTTCCTGTGCTTCACAAGATACATTGCCAATCAGTTTTGCTAGCTCTGGCTTCTCTCCTCAGCCAGTAACATGATTCAATTTGTTTTGCAGTGTTCCCTCTGTAATAGTTAATAGCATTTATTGAGTTATTCCCATGTGCCATACATTCTGCTAAATGTTCTCCATGAATTATCTGAATGTAGCCTTAAAACTACTCTGTGGGGGTAGCGACCACGATCATCGTCTCCACTTTATAGGTGGAAAAACTGAAGCTTCATTATCCTGCCCAAGGAGACCAGCTTGTCAGTCATAAGCCGATCTTGGAATCCAGGCCATCCATCTTCAAAACTGCTCCTTCTCATGGTTTTGATACTCTGCTGGGGGCGCACTGTGAGGGTGGAAGAATCACCCACATGGAGTGAGAAGTGCTCGCTGGTGCTGGCTGTTCTAAACCAACTGTAGTTTCTTTCCCTTGTTTTTCCCCCAAGTACTTCAAACAAACCCCGATGAAGAGGGATTCCAATCTAGCACCATGTGGCCTCTTGTTTTCATATGTGATTGAATGCTCAAATTTGTTCAAAATTCTTTTTATGGAAAACTGTTTTTGAATAGTATAATTTTCAAAAGTTCTCAACAGAGTGGGGAAATTGGATCAGCACATCACCTGCATTTATTTTCTTTTCCCAGGCAATTTTGAAAGGACTGTAAAAGATCTTTAAAAAAAAAAAAAAAAAAAAAAGTTAATCTTCAAAATTCTTCCAGGGAATATAATCCTGAAGTGAGCTTAACTGCAACCAATACTGAGTTTTCATTTTTTCACAAGCAAACAAAAACAACCACCAAAAAGATAATTTACCAGTGTGAATTCCTTTCTGCTGATCTCTTTTTTATATAAACTTTTTTGATGTTTTGCTTTAGTCATATGAAGTTTGGAGATCTAAGTTTTGAAGGGATGTGGATTTTTTTACACACCATAAGAAGATTAGAGAGAATGGGGTTTGATAATACTGCCTAATTTGTACTAACCTGTAGTGTCATGCTTAGTTTGTTGCATTTTTTGGGAGTGTGCTTACATAAGGCACCCCCCAGAGCCCTACTTGAAAGTATTAATATATCTTAATATAACAGTAAATCTAATTACTTAAATTTCTTTAAAAAAACTGAAGCTGTCAGATGAGCACATTAATCAACCAACTTCCAAATTATCACATTTTAAAGGTGTCTTGAAAGCTTAAGCAGCCTCTAGTATAAATATTACATAGATATTTCTCATTAATTTAAACGAACAAATTTGATATGATGCAAAATTTCGTGAGCTTTAATTTTTGTCTTCTAGTGACCGACAAAGAGAAAACTAACTAGCAGGTTTGTCATCGCGCATTGCTATTGCGTTCTTACAAAACTTGATTTAAAGGCAAACAAAGCCTTGAAAATATGTTTACTTAAAAATCATCCATGGCCATTTTTCCTACGAGATTCAACCACAATCTTGATCAAAATGTCAAGATTTTTGTTCCTTTCCTTTTATTTTTAAAAACTTAATTATGTCCCGTATTTGACTGAAATCAGTAAAAGGTTTACAGTAGATAGTTGTTATGAAACACAGCCATGAAAATGAATGCCGAGCAGCCATTTTGGCCCCAAAATTCTGTTATATCAGAAAAGTACCTTAAGCCAGTGAAACTGCACATGAATCTCTTTCCTTCACTCACTGATTCTTACAGCAGAAAGGAATTGTCTGTCCACAAATAGTTCCTCTGTCAGCTTCAAATGAGATTCTGTGTTGGCCAGTAGCATTATCTATCACCTAGGAACCTCAGCGTTCAGATCTAAAAAAAATAATAATAATAATTAATTAAGGGTCTTGATATAATAAGCTAATGCTTCATGTTTCTTGCCTGCTAGAAATTCTTTGGGACTTAAGTATTTTATAGGTAATGTTTTAATAAATAGGCCAAAACATAGCAAGAAGACCAGGAGGCTCAGGATATTATTAAAAATGAAAATGTAAGTAAGGAAACATCATGATTGAGTAGTTGTTAATCCTGCATGTTTACTAATGATCATTTGCGACTCTCTCTAAATCTATCTCAACTTAAATAGATGCAATTTTCATCCATCACACTAACTACTATGCTACTTTTGAACTCCAGACACTGTCAAAGGATCTGTTTTAACAATGGGGGTCTTGCCAGTGGAAATCCCAATGGGATGAAACCTGTCCTTTAGAAGTAACCAGATAGAAATGAGAATTGGGGAAAAGAGGCAAGATTGCATGATGGCCTGGCCACGTGTTTCTGGATGACAGTGTATCCTGGAACTAGTCATTTCAGAATGTGAAAGGAATTCCACTAAACTCTAAGCTAGAAGACAGCCGCCAATGTTCTCACCAAGAAGCTCAGCGGTCGGGCTCGTTGTGTTGTAGGCCCAAAAATGACTGATCCCTCTGAAAGGGCTTCCGAAATCTCACCTCCTTTGTCTAATTGGCTGCATCAGTAAATTGCTGATGAGTTTTAGAGGTTACAGAACAGGAATAGGCTGCAGTTTTACAGAAAGGCAGGTGTGAGGCGATTAAACATTCACTGTCTTCCAGCACTTTTAATCCCTCTGACCCATTACCTGGAATATAACTTGTAGCAAGTGACAGAAAATGAGGTGCCTACTGAGCCTGTGTGTGTGTTTTAAATACATATGTGTAACATATACTACAATTGTTCATGAAGAGTTGTTTATTTCTGTTTTCTTTTTCTCCTTTTTGTTTCGATTTATTTAATTTTTTTGTGATAACTATACCTAACATCCTAGAAAAGGCTTCTTTCAATAACTTCTTAAGAAAGATTAGTAAGAATTCAAACTTGGATGGAAATTTGTACCAGATAAGGTATTTTCAATCCTAATCATTCGATGAGTTTTTAAATAAAAAATTAATGTGTTGATTTCATGAATTAATTGCTGAAAAAGATCTAGTTTTACTTTCTTTCTTTGCTAGAGTGCAGTGGCATGATCTCGGTTCACTGCAACTTCCACCTCCTAGATCAAACAATTTTCCCACTTCAGCCTACTTGGAGCTGGGATTACAGATGTCTGCCACCAGACCTGGCTAATTTTGTATTTTTAGTAGAGACGAGGTTTCACCACGTTGGCCAGGCTGGTCTTGAACTGCTGGCCTCAAGTTATCTGCCCACCTCGGCCTCCCAAATTACTGGGATTATGGGCATGAGCCACCACGCCCAACCTGGTTTTACTTTCTACTTCTCTTTACCTTTAATGTATCTATGAAAGTATACAGACTTTGTCAAAACACTCATTATAGAAATCCAATTTAATAAGTATTCGTTGGCCATCTAATATACATTTAGATTGTTTAGGAAGTAAGAGTTATCATATGAAGAACAGGAGGAGTTTAACACATGGTCTCTGCTCTTGAGGCATCTATACAGGATTAAGATGATTCTCATGGAAAAGGTAATTAGAAATAAGTACAAAACAGTATATTATCAATTCCCAAAATGAATAAAATAGATGTTAAATGCTCTGAGAAGTTAGGGAGGTGTGCAGACTAGATGATTCTGGCAAATTTTTTAGGGGAAGAGGGACTCGAAGGATGGTTTTTGGATGGAAAGCATGAGATAAACAAGAATAAGAATTCCTGTAAGTTCAATAACTTGAAAATTGGAAGCCCCAGCAATTTCTTTTTTGTCAGCAAAGGGAGCAGGTGTTCTTTCAAAGACAAGCTTGAGAACAAATTAGGCACTACAGCTTTTTCTTCATGGAAAAAAAAGCAGTTGGTTCATTTCTCTCAAATCTTGGTAAAATTTTAGGGTAGCGAAATGTATGATTTGGAGACCTATGTGTTTCCTACAGAACACCTCCTGAAAGACTAGAAAAGAGAAGCTCATTGAAACCCAGTGGTGGGGTAGGATTCCCTGGAAGATGTCTTATTTACCCCTTATCCCCAAACTGGAAGCCAAAATAAGAACGAGTGGGCTCACTGAAATAAATGGGACCCAGCTAAAAACAAACTGGTGGAAACAGATGGGAACTGCACAGGAAGAACTGGGGTCTCTGTAACTAATGCACCTTTCCCACTTTCCCTCTCAATGAGATCATGTTATTCATCTAAAACCAAGGCCAACAAGAGAGAAAAGACTGTCAATAAGAATATTGTGAACCTTTCTGTTTTTAAAAAGAAACCAAAGAACTAGCTGGATTGAAGGAGCAAGCCTGAAAGCTGTGGGAAAGAGTACAACACATTTTATGAGGACATTTCCTTTACAAATTAAATGACCATCTGCAAATACAGGGTTTGAGGATGAGAGCTTCCGTTCTGCGATGGAGGGACACCCCAGCTTTGGGCTTCCTGACAGTTCCTCCTTTCTTGAGTTCCTGTTTGGCTTGCTCTTGAAAAGGGCAGCAGGAGGACTGTGTCATCAATCATTGGGCCAGAAGGCATAGATTGTGGATTTTCTAAACATGGATCTGAATGGAACCAATATATTGGATTTTGGAGTTAGGTTTGTTTACTTGCTCTTGGTGTGTATATCGAATCTGGTATCCAGAGGACAATAATAAGAGGAATCAAATATTTCTGAAGGAAATGGCAAACTAGAATTGGAATTGTCAAACCAATGCTCTCACTAAACTTTGGATCAAAATAACCTATAACAAATTCAATTAGGATTTGGAATTCCCTACCCAGTGAGAGAAGAATGCTCATTCTGTTGTTCGATTCAGAGGCTGAACAACTGTATAATAACTTCAACAAATTATTTTCAGTCAAAAATAAGGATTGCAATTTAAATATTGCTTATCCAACTTCATGTATACCTAGAAAATCTTGAGTTATAGCTAATCAGCACCCCAGAAATGACTTTAAGATGAATTTAAGATGAGTTTAGAAACTAGCAACTTAATGGGAGATTTGGAGTCTGTGTTTTATTTCTAACTTTAAAATAAAGCCCAGGAATCAACATTAAAAAAAATACAATCCCAATAAAACTTTGAAAACCATATTTTGTGCTAAGGTCTATAATTATATTTTCCATTTCTTGAGTGCCAGGTACTGTTGAGCGAACTGGACTTGAGCATTATATCATTTCTTACTCACAGAAGTACTTTGAGGGAGCAGCTGTTATTATCCTCATCTTAAAGATGAAAATGCTGGAATGCTGGTAAAGTGAAGTGACCAGGTCTTAGTAAATAACCACAGGGAAGAAGGACAACCTGGGTTTCTCCAACTCTGGATCTGATGATCACTGCAATATCTGCCAGCTTCTTGCTTCTGGCTTAGGGTTGAAAAAATAATCATTCGAAGGTCAAGCAGCAAGGAAGACTGATTAAAATTCGAGAGGATACGCAGAGAAATAAACATAAGTTGTGGTAAAATAAAACAAAGCAAACACAACAACAACAAACAACAAAAAAACCCTCAAAAACGTAACTCTCCAGGAAAGTTTAACTTTTCTCCAAATGCTAGTAAAATACTGATACCACCTGTGATGTGGTTGTATAAACAGACCATTGGAAGGGTCCATTTTTATCAACCCCATTGCAGAATTTGTCTGAATGAAAATGTGTCCATAATCAATGATAATGATTCCTCTGTGGTTTGGGAATGACCTGTTCTAGGAAAATGAATTTTCTAGATGGTTCTTATCAGTCCATCTAAAGACCAAACCTAATCACTTCTGATAGAAATATTTCTAAAATGTACTTCATATTATTCATGCCTTCTAAAAGAGATTATACTGAGTGTTTACTTTGTCTGATGATTTGTCGTCCGCTTTTGTCCTGACTGTAATATTACTGACAGCCACTCAGAGGCAACTGGGGACGGCAGCCCGTGACTTACACACTCAATGGCCCTGTATTGCTATGGTTTTACTTCTTATGTTTGCTTTTTGTTAATTTTCTTCTGTTTTTCTTTCTTCCTTGCCCCAATCTCTCAACTCCCTGTTGCTCTCCTGCCTTTTCCACTTGCCTTCCTTTTCTCCCTGCTTCCATTCTTTACTTATCCAAAATGTATGTATTGAGAGCTACCATGACCAGCAAGGAGCTAAGCAGTGGGAATGCATCAGGGAACAAGATACAGTCCGTGTCTTTGAACAGTTTGCTGTCTGTTACTATTATTATTATTTTTCTGGGACAGAGTCTTGCTCTGTTGCCCAGGCTGGCATGCACTGGCATGATCTTGGCTCACTGCCACCTCTGCCTCCCAGGTTCAAGCAATTCTCGTGCCTCAGCCTCCCAAGTAGCTGGGGATTGCAGGTGCCCACCACCACCCCAGTTAATTTTTGTATTTTTATTAGCAATGGGGTTTTACCATGTTGGCCAGGCTAATCTCGAACTCCTGGCCTTGTGACCCATCCGCTTCAGCCTCTCAAAGTGCTGGGATTATAGACATGAGCCACCGCGCCTGGCCAGTCACAGTGTCCCTCAATGGGCTCGAAGCAGCTTGCTGTCTTGAACTCTCAGGCATCACTGGTTCTGGTTCCCTGTGTGCCTCTAGAGTGAACCTCTGCACGTTCTGATTGGCTGATTTCACCATGCTCCACAAACTTCCACCTAAAATGAGAATAAATAGCCTCTGTGTCCAGGCTTGAGAGACCTGTGGGGATTTTATGAGAATCAGTGATTTTAAAAGATTTTTAGCATCTGTCACAACTTACTATTGAAACAGCGTTATGTGGTGAAAAGAACTTAGACATTTACTCTGCCGTTTACAGGCTCCGTGACCTCAGCCAAGTCACTCCACTTTTTCAAGCCTTGATATTATCATCTGCACACCGAGAATGCGGTGAGGGTTCAATGCTGAAATATGCTTCAATTTCAAACCCGATGCTGGGCATAATATTAATAGTATTTACAATTTTTACCGTTTTTGAGGAGAAGGACTTTTTATTGTCTTTTTGTAAAATGAGATTTTTAAAGAACTTTTTGTTCTATTTTTAGTTTTTGACTGATGACACAAGCAACGTATGTCTCATTGTGGAAAATTTGGAAGTCATAGACTGAAGAAAAGCACGGTAAAATATTTTCTTTTGACATTTTTCTATACATATCTATATTTTCCCACATAAATGAAATAAACTATCTAGTCAACTGCATTTCCTAAATTTTCTATAAACTAACTTTCAATACATGTGTGGCCAAATAAATAAATCTTTTCCATTGTCAATGGTGTGTTGATAAACATTCTCAAAAAAGCCCTGATTTCCAACATTTACCAATCAATGTGGTATAAATACTTCTTTCATGACTGACGTCAGCTTGTATTTTTAGTAGAGATGGAGATTCACCATGTTGGCCAGGCTGGTCTCTAACTCCTGACCTCAAGTAGTCCACTCACCTTGGTCTCCCAAAGATCTGGGATTACAGGCATGAGCCACCACACCCAGCTTGGGGCCACTTGTTTTTCAGTTTCAGTTCCATAAACAGGTATTAAAATTTCTGAGTAATTATGAAAATTAATATAAGTATAATATTACTGACTGTGAGTACTCTCTATATTCTCTATACATGAGTACTCTCTATATATGAGATGAGGTCTTAGCTTCATGTTTTTTTCTATTAGCTAATATTATTCTAGTACTATGTGTGGAAAATTTTTTCCTTTCTTTTGCTTTTGATATGGTTGCTGCTTTTACTATATATTGCATGCAAGTATTTATTAAAATCTGTTTTTAGAATATTCTCCTTTTTTGTATCTCTCTCTGTTCTCCTGCCAATCTCAGATTATCTAAATTATTTTGGCCTTATCAGCTACTAAGCTTGTTGAAGATGGTGGTTATGTGTTTTTATCAAAGCACTCCCCCGGGCCAAGAGAGGTGCCTTCTATATGGTGGATTCTCAGAAAATATGTGTTCTTGGTATGTTATTTCCTGGAAACGTTAGTCCTTCAAGGGACTTTGATGTTTTAAGCGATGTACCAAGTCCCCATTGAACCCAAATATTTAGTAACAATTCTCTAGAATTTTGGCCCTAAAAGTAATATTTGAACGTCTGTATTCATTATCTAGTGCTGTGCAACAAGCCAAAACTGAGGTTTGGAATCAGTAAGATTTCTCGATTCCTATTACTCTTTTCAGTTGCTTGGATGGTTCCTCTGCTTGTTTCAGCTGGGCTCACTCTTGAGCCTGCATGGAGCTGGAGGAACAGCTATAATTGTTGGACCTCTCTCTCCATACGATCTTTCATCCTCAAGGAGGCTAGACCTGGCTGTCTTAGGTGGTGACAGAAACATTTCAAGAAGGCAATACCCATAGTGATTGCTTGTCAAGCCTCTGCTTGCAGCATATTTGTTGATGTCTCACTGGCTAAGACACATCACATGGCCAAGCCCAGTGTTCATGTGAGAGGAGATGACACAGGGTGGTAGAATAAGGGGGATGTGATTCATTGGGGGAGGGAGGGATGTGATTCACTGGGGGAGGGAGGGATGTGATTCACTGGGGGAGGGAGGGATATGATTCACTGGGGGAGGGAGGAATGTGATTCACTGGGGGAGGGAGAGATGTGATTCACTGGGGGAGGGAGGGATGTGATTCATTGGGGGAGGGAGGGATGTGATTCACTGGGGGAGGGAGGGGTAAGATTCATTGGGGGAGGGAGGGATGTGATTCATTGGGGGAGGGAAAGATGTGATTCATTGGCGGAGGGAGGGATGTGATTCATTGGGGAAGGGAGGGATGTGATTCATTGGGGGAGGGAGGGATGTGATTCATTGAGGGAGGGAGGGATGTGATTCATTGGGGGAGGGAGGGATATGATTCATTGGGGGAGGGAGGGATGTGATTCATTGAGGGAGGGAGGGATGTGATTCATTGGGGGAGGGAGGGATATGATTCATTGGGGGAGGGAGGGATGTGATTCATTGGGGGGGAGACATTAGTGTATTTGTCTATAGCAATATTTCTTTCTCTTTTTTTGATCCAATCTGGTCACACGGTTGGCCTCCATGTAAATGGAGTAATAAATAATGGCTTATCCAGAGCATCTAATGATAGAAACAAAAGTGTATTTTTAGGCAGATCATCACTTCTTATATTCTTGGCACACATGATTTTATGTACATGTGTTATTTATTCACCAGTCCAGGAGAACTAGAGACTCCTTGCAATGAAAAGCAGATTCACGATTAAGTATTAGAAATGCTCAAAAGCCTTGAAGGCTAACGTTAACTTTTTTGTTTTAATTGAACATTCAATTTAACCTTGAGCTTCCTAGGAATCAAGGCAAAAAGGGAGAAACATGATAGGTGTGTGCTCTTTACTACTTACTTTAGTAAGTAAGTAAGTAGAGGGCTTTGTATTCCACAAAGCCTCACTGAGAGTACAGAAACATTTTTCATACATCCTGTAATAAAAACCAAAGGCATGGCATCAAAATGAGACTCAGTGGAGATGTTTTTGACACCAGGTAAACTATGGGATGAAGGAATGCAGATTTCTGGTCATTAATGCTACAGATAGAGAACTTTGAACTTCGAATACTGAAGATTATCAATGCAACCTTAGACCACAGGGACTAACCTTTGAATACCTAAAATTATCAGTGCAACACCAGACCACATGAACATCATCAGAGATACTTGGGGCCACTTGTTTTGGTTTTATTTTGTTTTTTTTTTTTGAGATGGAGCCTCATTCTGTCACCCAAGCTAGAGTGCAGTGGCGTGATCTCAGCTCATTGCAACCTCCACCTCCTGGGTTTAAGCGATTCCCCTGCCTCAGCCTCCCGAGTAGCTGGGATTACAGGTGCCTGCCACCATGCCCAACTAGTTTTTGTATTTTCAGTAGAGGTGGGGTTTCACCATGTTGGCCAGGCTGGTATCTAACTCCTGACCTCAAGTGATTCACCCACCTTGGTCTCCCAAAGAGCTGGGATTACAGACATGAGCCACCACGCCCAGCTTGGGCCACTTGTTCTTCAAACACATCATCCACTCCCCACCACCGCAGAATGCCCCCTCATCAGAATGTCACTCAAAGGCACCCTCATCAGAATCCCTCCCTGACCATGCAGTCAAATTAGTGGCTCTTCCCATATCCCCCATCAATGTTCATATAAATATTCATTTACCCTGCTATATTTTCCTAATGGCTGATGTCACCATCACTCTGCAATTACAAGATCTACTGAATATTGCACTGTTGCAAACAGTGCAACATCAATGTTCCACAGTGACCTTTCTCTGATTGGAGACTTAACGTCAGTTTTGCTGGAGCTCTGATCAATCATTTTTATGAAGGTATTAGATGCAGAAAATGTAAGACAATGTGAAAGTGGGTCCAAAGTTCTTTTTCATAGAGTAGCTACTGCGTGCAGGCTGGATCTGCTGTGAGGATAAGTACAAGCAGTGAAGGTGGTCAGAGAGAGCTGTGTTTCAGTGTCACTTGGATGCCAATCTTAGCTCTGTCACTCTCTAGTTGTGTGGCTTTTGGTGACTTCTGGCCTCAATTTTCTCAGAGGCTAAATGGGGATAACGATCATGCCCATTTAGAAGATGGTTTTGAAGATTCAGTAACTTAACACGTAGAAGGCGCACACATTGCAAATTTTTTCTTTCTTGCTGTAATTCTGAAAGAGGCAGGAGTTGACAAAAAGGAGATCAAGCTGTTTTTTTTCTGAAGGCAATTTATTGGACTACCACAGGGATGTTTATTTTCTTAACTAGAGGTCATGAGACATGAAGACCACTAATGAGTGAAATTGGTGGCTGGGGGAGTCAAGGGCTTTCCTCACTTCTTCCAAGTTCTTCTTAGACTGAAAAAAAAAAAAAAAAGGAAAATAAACAAAAAACAAAAATATGGTTCCCTGTAAATTTTATGACTGCCGTGTCAAAAGTCTTCTATCCAAATCGCAGTAAATATTCTAATGAAGTCTGGAAAGAAAGCCATTTGTAATGGCTCGGGGCAGAGTATTAAGATAGCCTGTTTCTAGTTAGCCGGTCATTAGAGAGATCTAACATGCATGGGAAATGGTTTCCTGTTCTAAGTGCTTTAAAACCAAGTTTTAGGAAACCCCGTTTCCTGCCGGCTCATTTGGAGACAACAGTGTGCCAACTGGTCAGATTTTTCAGAAGGCCAAGTGGTCACCTTCTCAGCTGCAATTTAGTTTCACTGCAGCAGGCTCTACCAGGGAGAGTGGGCTTTGCATCTCAGGGGTCCTGGCAGCAAGTAGATAGCTCCACAGAGCGAGGACATCTGGACGGGGCAGCACTGAAGGCTGTCCTTTGCCTCTGTTGTAAATGCATTGGGATTGAGTGATTCATGGGATGAATCAAAACTACAGGAGAATCTTCCAGCCATCAGCCTAGATACATCTATCTAGAAACGGACTGAGGGGGCTGGTGAGAAAATGGTGGATAAACTCCCTGGTTTGGGAGGGACGGGGTAGCTGATGAGAGAGGAAATTCTTTTGGCTACCTGACGTGCTGTGCATTAAAATGGGATTTTCCAAAACAAGGAAGTCCCAGAGACTTCAATTAGGATGTAGATGAAAGTATTTGCTAATCAAATCCATTTGTTTTCTTTGGTGTGTGAGGTGAGGACCAATACTGTACTTGGAAGCAGGAAATTGATGGATCCAGGAAGGCCGCACATTTCCTCACCTTCAGAAGACACCCCCTCTAACAGCTGCCCAAATCAAAGAGGAAAATCCTTAGCCCCAAATTTTTCATTGCAGCCTCACCCAGTAAAGGGCCCACCTCCAGGCATCCTACTACTCTCTGAGAGGGCACAGCCAATCATAAGCACTTTACACACTTTCAAAACTAAGTGTGAGGGCAATGCAATGAGAAAGTAGTTTTATTATTCTACGTGGTAAATTACATTTGAGGCCCCAATTCTTCACTGCTCACTTCATCCACATTCTTGCCATAGCCTCATTTTGGGCAGAACTTCCTTTCGTATCTCTTGACTTGACTTTAGCTTTTGGCCAGCAACACATAATTAAAAGTACACGGTGCCAGTTCTGAGCCCTGGCCTTCAAAGGCCACATGTCTTCCTGCCTCTTTGCAGCTCTGCTCTCACCTTGAGAAGGACCAACTAGTCTGCTGGCTGCAGGAGGATGATGAGAGACACCTACAGCAGACTCACCACTACTAACCCACACACTGCAGTGAGAAGCAAAGCCTCCACTGCCAGCCCTCAGATGCATGAGAATAAATAACTGCTGTTTTAAGGCTCTGAGTTTTGGGGCAGTTTGTTATAGTACAATAGCTAACTGATGCATCCTCGTTTTACAAATACAGACTCAGAGATCTTAGTAACGGTTTTCCCAAAGCACAGAACTGTTAGCTGACTGAATCAAGATTCAAACCTAAGCTGAGTGCCTGTAATCCTAGCACTATGGGAGGCCAAGGCAGAAGGATCACTTGAGGCCAGGAGTTCAAGACCAGCCTGTGCAACATAGTGAGATCCCCATCCTACAAAAATTTTTTTTTTAATTATCTAGATATGGTGTCTTATGCCTGTGGTTCTAGCTACTCAGGAAGGAGGGTGAGGTGACAGAATTGCTTGAACCCAGGAGTTGAAGGCTGCAGTGACCTATAATCATGCCACTCCAGCCTGGGCAACAGAATAAAATCTCATCTTTTTTTTTTTGAGACGGAGTCTCGCTCTGTCGCCCAGGCTGGAGTGCAGTGGCGCCACCTCGGCTCACTGCAAGTTCTGCCTCCCGGGTTCACGCCATTCTCCTGCCTCAGCCCCCTGAGTAGCTGGGACTACAGGCGCCCACCACCACACCCAGCTAATTTTTTTTTTTTTTTTTTTTTGTATTTTTAGTAGAGGCGGAGTTTCACCGTATTAGCCAGGATAGTCTCTGTCAGGCCTCTGAGCCCAAGCCAAGCCATCGCATCCCCTGTGACTTGCACGGATAGGCCCAGATGGCCTGAAGTAACTGAAGAATCACAAAAGAAGTGCAAATGCCCTGCCTCGCCTTAACTGATGACTTTCTACCACAAAAGAAGTGAAAATGGCCGGTCCTTGCCTTAAGCGATGATATTATCTTGTGAAATTCCTTTTCCTGGCTCATCCTGGCTCAAAAAACTCCCCCACTGAGCACCTTGTAACCCCCACTCCTGCCCTCCAGAGAACAACCCCCATTTGACTGTAATTTTCCTTTACCTACCCAAATCTTATAAAACAGCCCCTCCCTTATCTCCCTTTGCTGACTCCTTTTTCGGACTCAGCCCATCTGCACCCAGGTGAAATAAACAGCCATGTTGCTCACACAAAGCCTGTTTGGTGGTCTCTTCACACAGATGCGCATGACAGTCTCCATCTCCTGACCTCGTGATTCACCCACCTCGG
This sequence comes from Macaca fascicularis, assembly GCF_037993035.2. NCBI lineage: Eukaryota > Metazoa > Chordata > Mammalia > Primates > Cercopithecidae > Macaca > Macaca fascicularis. The sequence continues at coordinate 47,566,611 of NC_088394.1, forward strand.
CCTCCCAGTGTGCTAGGATTATAGGCGTGAGCCACTGCGCCTGGCCTCTTTTTATTTTTTTTCATTAAAACCTAGAGACATTCTTAACCATTACGTTAAACTGCCCTTCCAAGTGTTACTGATGAGTTAGAAATTCCCTGGAAGTTTTAAAAATTTTGACTTTTCTTTCTCTCTTTCTCTCTCTCTCTCTTTCTTTTCTTTTCTTTCTTTCTTTTTGGAACAGGCAGGATGAAGAAGAAAGCCCTAGAGACCTCATCTCATCCTCTGTCTTTTGACCTAACTACAGAGCTTGTCACCACTCCACATATAATCTTATTTCTGCCAGGCCTTGGCCTTATTTCCTACCGTTCTTTTCCAGCTACGTTGATTTCTAGCAATAGATATTTGCATTTTAACAAGGGAAACACAATAGAATTTCAGATAAGTTGCTAGGCAGTTGGGATGAAATGTTTGGTCTGCCTAGCACACCTCAAATCTCAATCCACAGATACTGTTAGGCAGGTCTTGGTGGAATGATAAAGATAGCATCACAGATAGACAAAGCTTGGGCTGAGAGGTCAGGACACCTACACGCCAGGCCCATTTGTGCCACTAACTCCTGTGTGAACTCAAAAGGCTCCCTGTCTGATACAGTCTGGCTCTGTGTCCCTACCCAAATCTCCTGTAATCTTCAATGTAGGAAGAGGGGCTTTGTGGGAGGTGATTAGATCATGGGGGCGGACTTCCCCCTTGCTGTTCTCATGAGAGTGAGTGAGTTCTCACGAGATTTGGTTAACAGTGTGTAGCACCTCCCCATTCACTTGCTGTCTCCTGCTCAGCCATGTAGGATGTGCCTTCTTCCTCCTCCCCTCCATGATACTTGTAAGTTTCCTGAGGCTGCCCCAGCCATGCTTCCTCTGCAGCTTGCAGAACTGTGAGTCAATTAAACCTCCTTTTTTCATAAATTACCCAGTCTCAGGTAGTTCCTTATAGTAGTGTGACCATGGACTAATATACTGTCTCTCTGTGGACCTTAATTTCCCCAGTAGTCACAGGAGGGGTTATGAAGAAGTCATAATCTTTTTGATTTCTTTCAACTTTATCGTGCTCTCACTCTCTGCCACCAACCACAAGGGCCCAGAAGATCCAGGCAGTCCCACAAATACTGAGCTGGAGTCGAGTTTCCCACCATTTAGATTATCAGACCTGAACCTGTTATTTTAATGATGTGCTCTGAACAACCCAAGATTTCATGTCACTGGGTATAGCATAGATATAATTTGGAAAAGAAGAGGTTTCTAAGAAGTACAATAACATTCTCCATTATTTATTTTTTAAATCTTATTTAAATAAAGATTGTGCATTTAAAGTTGTATTTGATTGAACAACGGTCCTTTTTTTTAAATTTTCCCTGACAAAAGCTATGAATTATTAATTTCTGTCATTGTATTCACTGAACAAATGTAATTGCAAGTAAATGTCTAAAGTTAATGAAAAAATTAAGAAAAAAGGATTTCTTTATAAGAATTAATAAAACATTTCCACAAACCTCTTTGAAATCATGATTATGAAGGCTTGCAACACTTCTTTGAAGCTGCATACCCAGAGCAAAGAGGCTTGAGCTCTGCTCTTTCTGTGGCGTGAAGGATGAAAACATTCTATTACGATTGTGCCAGCTGTGGAAATCAACACACACAAGGATCCTAACCTTAACCCTCCCATTATGCCAGTTCTGTTGTAACTGTTTTTCATTCTTTCAAAGTCACCTTTCATTTATGGGAGGTCACAAGAGCTCTCCCTTCTTGTACTTTGGCTACTGTTGTAACCGTTTAATATTGTTATATTCACATACCACAGCAAAAAGTGATGCTTTCATTTCCAAAAGAGAGAAATGAAAGAAAAGAAGTGAAAGAAAGATGAGAAATTAAAAACAAAAGTGTATGGAAACATACAGGGATTGGATCTCTGAATTAAGCTGGCATTTAGCCTCAAAGCAGAGAACTGAAATAATTTAATGTCTCACCCCTCAAACATCCTATAAGTCCTTACCAACACCTGGATAAAACCAGAACTAATCTTCCAACACCATCTAGTTCCCAACTCAGTTGAGGAGCTCACCTTTCCTTCCTCACTCTGTTCCCCACTTCATCTACTCCTATCCTGTTAGTACAGTAGTAAAAACTGCAAATCCAATACAGGGATACCTGGGTTCTGATTCAAGCTCTGTCCCATTCGTTTTGGGTCCTGGGGCACAGGCAAGTCCCTGCTCCCACTCAGAGACTCATGTAAAAGTAGAGACAACAATACTTGCCTTGCCTCCCTCATAGGATAGGTGTGAGTGCTGAGGAAAATTAAACCCATTGTCAATGAGATATAAATGTAAAAAGAAAAAGATGTTTTATTATTTCAATTATTTTAGTCTCTGAGGCAATCCCAGAAGCCACTCAGCAGTGCAGCACGGTAGTTTTCATATCAAAATGGAAGCTGGAAGCCAGTTGAGCTTCCTGGGATCAGAGCTATGCCACATTTTCCAGCATCTTCTGCAGGTAAAGTGGAACCATGTGTAGAGTACTCCAAGTCTTTATAGACTACAAAGTCACCAGTTGTACCAACACTGGGTATTTGAATCACCATGTAGAAGTGCACCTTCTGAACATCCAGTAGGTCTATGATATAAGCAACAGATAGACCCTTACTGTGTTAAGCCACTGAAATTTGGGGCTGTTGGTTACACAAGCTAGTGTAATTTATTCTTGCTAATTCACCAGAGTAGGCCTATAAGAAACTTGAGTGCAAATCTACAGTCAATGTATGTCAAAACTAAGCGAGTCATTTTTTTTCTGGGGCTATTTCAAAACCATTTTTCTGGGGTAATTGGCTCTCAACTTGTACAATATAAAGAGAGGTTTATGTTGGGAAGACTCTATCCTTGTGGAGTCACTGCTGTCATAGGCAGATTTAACAAGAATCTCTTGATAGGAAACTACCAGGGTGCCACATCCTTAGTCACCTCCTGTAGCCAACACAACCATATTGCAACCAAGAGATGCTTGGTGGGGGCGAGAGCCTGCGTGCGGTTTATGATTCTGAGGTTTGCGATGCAGGATCTTTTCTTTTCTCTCTAGTATTGCCAAAGAAACATCAATGACCAAATAGGGGCAAAAGAGAATCATATTTTGAGTGCTCTCTTGTTCTCTCTCTCTCTCTCTCCCCGCCCCCCGCCTCCCCAACCCCAGGCATCCGCCTCCCAGATCTAAAGACTTTTGGAACATAAAAAAGAGATTAAGTGAAAAGGCATATTCCTATAATTTACCCAAATGTGTGCATTTCAATCTATGGATAACAGCGGCTCCAAATTACCCCCAGACCAACACACTATCCTTATTTAAGGGATCCTCTTAACTCTTACCCTGAAGTCTCCATAAATCTGCCTGATATATAGATGTCAGGCATTTTCTGGCAGTTGAAACATGAAACATGACATCAGCTGGGGATTAAGTTACAACTCATAAAGACCATGTTTATTTGCTGGTTCTGTTTAAAAATTTTTCCACTATCATTTTACTCAAATGGCCTCCTATTTTATGAGAAATAAAGTTAGAACTAATGAAGGAAGGTCTTTCTGAGCTCAGCTGGACATACAGGCTGTGGCCGTCTTTGTTGTAACCAAATATTTAAATTATTTAGAGCCAATTGTTACCTAATGTGTTGATGAAATGGCACCACAAGCTAATATAGAGACTTCAAACACAAAAATGGGAGGAGGAATCTGAGAACTAAAGAGGGAGAGATGTTAAAAATTAGAAGAAGGCCAAGTTCAAGGAAGCAGCCTGGCCGAGGACCTGTGACACTCACCCTGTCAGCCGCCCTTGAATCTCAAAGGGAGCTCTGAGCCATTTGAAGGAGCACTCCAGGCGCGTGGACAGAGAGAGGGCCCCCTACTGCATCCCTCTGTCCGTTGCCCAGTGGGGGATATTAGAGTCACTGACCAGGGGCTCTATTTTCAAATAGCAGCAGTTGATATGAGAATAAATGCCTCTTGTTTAAGCGTTCTGGGAGACAAGAACAGCTATGATAGAAACGAAGTTTCTGTAATTAGAAAATCTGGAATTTATACCTTGCGACCAACCCTCTCTCAACAGCCACCCCTCCAAACCAACAAACGAATTCACAATATGAATTGAATATTCAGAGTATGAACACGAGGGAACTTTGTGTCTCAAGTGTTGAACTCAAAGTGGACGCTCAGTAAAATTTGTTGAATTAAATTCTACTCATCCAACGAATCTGGTCATGTATACAATGAGGTACATGCCTGAATCATTTTATTTTAGTAGTGTTGGGAAGCCCCTAGCCTCATTCCCTGCAAATTTCCTTCCAGAAAGTATGCCATTACTATTTTTTTAAATTATGCCTAGCATTTTATTTTAGTAGCAATGGAAATTTTCCTTCCTGAGAATATGCTTTCCATAAATTTTAACACAATCATTGTTCTTTTCTTTCATTCTTTTTTTTTTCTTTCTTATGCTTTTTACTTTATTTGAAGTGTCTGTTGCAGTAAAAAAATAATCCCGTAAGAGATGTTAAAAGGCATTCTTAGCATCCTGTAGTGAATCAAATGGATTTTCTCCCTGGTTGGATCGATGGAGCATCCTGCTAGCCCTAGGGGCCTGATCGGATAGTGGGGCCAAGTTTCAAGAGGGAAAATGAGCACCAACTTCAGGTTGTCTCAATTGTAGAACGCCTCATGCTGGCTGAGACACTGGATAACAGGTTTTCCACGGAGGACGTTTCCCACTTGTCATGGAAAACCATCTCTAATATTGGAAGAGATTCCACATGTTGTTAGTATGGTATTGTCTCAGTCTTGCTTTGGGATTCTAGATCAGGGATCAGCAAGTTATGGCCTACAGGCCAAATCTGTCTGACTTTATAAGAGCCATGAGCTAAGAATAGTATTGACATTTTCAAGTGATTAGGAAAAAAAGTCTAAAACAGAACAATATTTTGCGATATGTGAGAATTATAAGAAATTCAAATTCAGTGCCCATGAATAAAGATTTGCTGAGAAATCAACCATGCTTTTTCATTTACATGTTTTCTACAGTGACTTTGCAGACTCAAGGACAGACTTGGCGGGATGCAAGACAGACCCTGCGGTCTATAAAGCTTAGAATATTCACTGTCTGATTCTTTGACAGAAAGTTTGTCAATCCCTGTTCTAATTGGGCATTTCATGGCTTACACAATATGGTAGTTGTGGCAGTCTTACTTTTCTCAACTTTATTTATTGGTGACATCTTTTTAAGCAAATCTCATTCACCAGGCTGGGAAATTTTGTGTCTGTGCATGGTAAAATGGTAAAATACACGTAACATAAAGTTTACTATTTTAAGCATTTTTAAGTGTAAAATTCAGTGGTAGTAAGGACATTTACAAAATTGTGCAATCATCACCCTTATCCATTTCCAGAACATTATTATCATCCCTAACAGAAATTCTGCACCCATTAAACAATAACTCCCTATGCACTTGCCCTCGGCTCCTGATAATTTCCATTCTGCTTTCCATCTCTATGAATTTGCCTGTTCTAGATGCATCACACTAATAGGATCATACATGTGCCCTTTTGTTTCGGCTTCTTTCACTTAGCATCATGTTTTCAAGATTCATTCATGTCATAGCTGGATGAGGACTGTATCCTTTTTAAGACTGAATACTATTCCATTATGTTTCTGTATCATTGGGTATATGTACACCACTGGATATTCATTTTTAGCCAAGGCTGCATTGTGTGGGATATGATTCTTCGGATTCACTCAAATACACGGTATCCATGTGGGAGCAACAGGCCAAGGCCTTTGTGCTCAGAGGGAAGTTAAGGGCAGGGAAGGAGGCTTCCGTTTCTGGACATATGCACCTTCATCCACCTCTGGATAAAATCAAGTGGTCCAAGCAATTTTTGGCTCATACACTTACTTCTGTGTATGTTTGTAATGTCTTAGGGAGTGGATTAGTCCATTATCACACTGCTATAAAGAACTACCTGAGACTGGGAAACTTATGAAGAAAAGAGGTTTAATTGACTCACAGTTCTGCATGGCTGGGGAGGCCTCAGGAGATTTACAATCATGGCAGAAGACAAAGGAGAAGCAAGGCACGTCTTACCATGGCAGAGCAAGAGAGAGAGAGAGAGAGAGCAAAGGGGGAAGTGCCACACTTTTAAACTATCAGATCTCGTGAGAATCACTTACTATCAAGAGAATAGCAAGGGGGAAATCTGCCCCCATGATCCAGTCACCTCCCACCAAGCCCCTCCTCTGACACGCAAGGATTACAACTTGACATGAGATTTGGGTGGAGGCACAGAGCTAAACCATATCAGGGAGCAAGCAGGTGATGGAACTTTCTAAGCATTTAGGAATCTTCGGGATAAAAGCTTTCTTCACAGAGAAATATCTATGAGATGTTTCAAATAGAGATGACTCCATCAATTTCCACCACCTAAGCTCTTTGAGTGCATGTAAGAAAAGATATCTTTCTGCATTGGGAGTGACTATGTATACATTGGATATATATTATCAAATTGTAGTGCTGTGAATTAAGATAATCTCAACTAGAAAAGTGTTAACCAAAAGCAACGTTCTTTAAACAATGTCTATTGAGTACATTAGTCCCCATGCTAGGCACAGAAAAGATGGATATGGACATGGTAGATTTCATGACATCAAGAAACGTTAATTCTTGTGCCGCAATTTCCAAACTGTGCACCGAGACACCCAGGATGCTGCAGTGAATTCACATGGGAACAGTCTGATATTTTAAATTTTTGAGGAAAACACAGTAACATTTGTCAGACACTGTGCAAACTACTAGCTTGAGGTAGTTTTAATTTATTTTTAACATTAGATCACAGTATATTTTTGTGGATGACAGTCTACCTTTTTGCCAGGTGCAGTGGCTCACACCTGCAATCCCAGCACTTTGGGAGGCCGAGGTGGGTGGATCATGAGGTCAGGAGTTCAAGACTAGCGTTCAAGACCAGTCTGACCAACATGGTGAAACTGTGTCTCTACTAAAAATACAAAAATTAGCCAGGTGTGGTGGTGGGTGCCTGTAATCTCAGCTACTCAGAAGGCTGAGGCAGAGAATTCCTTGCACTCGGGAGGTGGAGGCTGCTGTGAGCTGAGATTGCGCCACTGCACTCCGGCCTGGGAGACACAGCGAGACTCCATCTCAAATAAATAAATAAATAAATAAATAAATAAATAAATAAAATAAATAAAATAAATCAAATAAGATAGTCTATCTTTGTGAGGCTCGGTTTTCAGAGGCTGTGTTAAAAAGCAAGAACCATGTGAAGATCAATGTAGAACAGAAATAGTGATGGCGTCCAATCTGATGTTAAAACTTGACACATCACAGACATCTCATTAGTAATTGTGAGTATTAGAAAATAAACAGATTTTTTTTTCTAACAAATGTTGTGTAATTTTTTAAAATGCTCACTGAGTTTTTTGGACGCTCATACTTGTTTGGCCCTGACTACTTACTAAAGGGAACTGATGGTTAATTCTTTTGAACTAGGAGCACTATGAAGAAATTACTGAGCCACTAAGGGCACTACGAATTGAGAAAGTTGTTGAACCTCTGATCTTGTGAATCAAGCATGCTACTCATGTTGAATATGAACAGTTTTTAAATTAAACAAAAGCAAAAGACAAAGGCTATATGGTATGTAAACAATGCAGCAACCAGCAATGTCACTGCTGTTATAATTCAAGGGTAATCAATGTGATGCCATCGGCATTAATGACACAGAGTCAATATGCACAAACTTTTAGTATAAGCCTAATTATGAACATCTCTTTGCATAAAACTGAAAATATTGAAAATGTTGACTTTGGGGAGGTACCCTTGGATCAAAACTCCTGAAGAAGTCAATAATCTATTATGATTTTCATTTTGCAGAAGTAGTGCTATTATTTCAAAAGGTCTCAAAAATCAATTTGGCATTCAGTATATCTGTGTAATAATGACATTCTAATTAAAAATCCCAATCTGAGTAGTACAAAGGATGATGTTTAATCTCAAATCAATGAACACCAAGTTCAGAAGTTATAGATGCAATAACCCTTTTTAATGAACTTCAGTACTTTTCTCAGATTTGATCTGCTTTTCTCTTGCAGTTTTGGAAGCCTTTTCTGTCTGAGAACATATCTGAGGAAGTGGAGACAATTTGGTGCAACAAGCACATAAATTAAAGCGAGTAACATCAAAGAAAAATACCGTCAGAGTTATGCGGGTTTCTTTTTAATTGGAATTTATAATTGCTCCTAATTATAGGACATACTTTGAATGTTACTTTGAGAGGCTGAAGGAGGAGGTGGAGCCCTGTCCACTCTAGCCTCATGAGCTATAACCTTGATGTTTTAATTAGATATTATTTTGAAATATGTAAAAGGGATTTACATCCTCAGTGAAACATATCTTTGATTGTGCAATTTGCCCAAGAAGACAAAATGGTACACAGAAGTTGACAAAATCAACTTCTCAAAGGAATGGTAGAAATTCTTAAGAGGGGTGAAAGCAACAAAATATGTCAGCATTGTGTACACATTCAGGTTTTCTAGTTTCCTCTGGGCAAAATTTCTTCTTCATAGCAATCCAGTGTCGGTGGCAGCACACAAACAGACAAAGGGAAGTGGGTCCAGTTGATTTATGAGCCACACACACCCATCCTGTAGATAAAAAGGGAGGTCAGAAGACAGTCGGGAATCTTCTCTTTGAAGACAATTTCTGGTGCCATATTACTTGACTATAGGAGGATGATTAAAACAAACCCCTTAAGTCCCTTTCTCATGAGATGCTTTGCTTTTTTATGCTTCAATAAATTAACAATTTAGGATAAAAGTAGTAGGAGAGATGGGACAAGACCATCTTTCAAACTTTGCCATCACAGGTTAACTGGGGGTCTGATGACATGGAATTTATTGCCGATATCCATCAGTTGGGGAAACATACTTATAGAATTTATGGATTTTTTCCAGGAGGGAAGAGATGGAATGGAGAGCCTCATTGTTCTCCACCCAAATTAAACATTATTGTAATCTTTCAGAATATTGGGCTCTACTCCAAACCCAAAAATAGGGAGGAAGAATGAGTGTCCTAAATTAACTTTCGAAGAGGTTTGAAACAGAAGGCTGGTGGTGAAAGGAGAGCTTTGCCATACATAAGGCTCTGGGTGCCAGACCCTACCCTGACGTCCTGGGCATTGTACCTTGGAGACTTTGTAGGAAAAAAGATACCTACTTTGAGTGTGGGTTCTCTGGCAGAATTTGGAAGGAATGCCCTGGTTGTTGGGCTCCACTGTCCATTGAAGGACTTACCACCAAGGTCAGGATCTGAACTAGAGGATGTGGTGACCATTGGAATGCACAGCTTGCCCAGAACCCCTCATCTCAGGCCCAGTAGGCACTCTGGGCTTCAGCCATGGCTATACCAGAGAGGGGAAATATTTTCCATCTCGTGTCATGTCTAGGGCCCCAGTCAGGTGCACTTGCATCATTGCCTCCTCCATCCCCAGGGGAGTCCCCTTAGCTATGTCACAGCATAGAGAGAGATCAGGACTAGGAAATTCTTATGGTGTTCATGGGCGGGGTGATGCCAGGGAAGAGAAGAGTAAGCGGGAATGGGATGGAGTTGCTTTAAGGAGATGTGACCACATTCCTTTGACTCCACCTAAGCGAAGCAGATCAACCCCATTAATATGAAATTCCGAACCTGAAACTCTGAGTAGTTGGAGCGCTAGTGGAGTGGGAGAGGAGTGAAGACTGCCTTTCAGGGCACCACCTTATTCTCTATGCTGGTTTGCCACTCACGACCCTTTGACAGGGAGGCATTACCTTGTTGGAGGAAGAGAGATGCAAGAAGACTCTCCCAGACTGTTGGCTGCCGACCCTTGCCATGACAGGAACCAGAATGCTTTCCCACTTCCTGCCTTCAACTGCTCTTCCCAGGCCACCCCACACCCTGCCGCAGGACACTCACTCATCACCACCAAGAGCTGCCAATGGATTGCTCCATGCCCTGCAGCACTGGGTACTCATTCTTTGTCACACGCTGCTTCCTGGGCTTGCCCTACAAAGCAAGAGAATGGTCCCCCGAAGAGGAGAAAGAGCTCAAAGTGATTGTTGTAAGGGAATGCAGAGGCAGCCTCCTACTGACTCCTCCATTCTCATGTTTATGGGCCACCTTCCAGTCTCACATATGGCCACTTCTTTCTACTGAGGACAGAGACACTGGGAAAACACTCCTGGAGAAACTGCAGAGTAGGGGCACATCCCATAAAAATCCACCTTGTGTCCAGAATGCAACTGTATTTCCTCCACGCGCCTCAACCTAATTTCCTGTGGATTTCAGATCATCTTTTATTTCCAATTATGCTGCTGTTCACATTATTGATTTGGAGGATACAAATGTTGAATGACAAGAGAGGGAGAAGAAGGGGGTGGGGAGGAGAATTCCATTTTGCCTGAAGGATAAGATACTCGAAATGCCACCCTGCACAGCATCTCTGAAGCGTTCATCAACGTGGCAGAGACTGGCTCAATTATCCTTGTGTCAGATGATTATCTGAGAGCTTAATTTAATCTCCATTATCCTCCCCCGTCATATTTCAATTAAATCTGCTATCAGAGTGTTAACACATCTTTGAACCTGCTATTTCTTCAGTTAATTTTCCACTAAGAGGTGCTGGAGAGTAACAGATGTCATAATTATGCAATTATTAAGTGTATTTGACACTCGTTCTCTCAGGATTTTGTGGTTAGGGTAGGAGCGTTGGAAAATTAATCTGATGACAATATGCTTCCGTTGTGATCCGTAACACCACTGCAGGCTGGGGGACTGTCCTCCCGCTGTTTCCGAGGCTGCCGCCAAGGAAGATAAAGGATTAACTGATTGTGCGTCAGATTCGTTTCACTTTTGTACGTCTGGTAAATCGGATGAGTTCATTAGGTTGAGCAGAAGTTCAGAGGCGTTTTTTTTTTTTTTAAATAAATAAAAAAAAAGCCTTCTCCAAGACCTCAAGAAGTACAGCAAGTACCTCTCAGGGAATATTGTAAAGTTATCAACTATAGAGTTAAGGGCAGTTAATCTTGGCTTTAAAATTTTGGGTTTTATTTGGGGATTGGATGCCAAAGAATTGTATGACCTTGGTTAAGTCATACCCTCTCTCTGAGCTTTGGATCTACGAGGAATGAGCAGGCTTGATTCCATAGTCTACTACCTCTCCCAGCTCTACCACCCCCTGAAAATTGTTACAAGCTGTCTATTCCCTCTCCTCCCTCAATATCATCTATACCTATAGCTATTTAAATCCTCAAATTTGTTAAATTTGAAGCCTGAAAAGTTGTCTCTGTGTATATTTTGGTCCATAGTAGATACTCATTAAGACCAAAAGTTCATCAGGTCTTCAAAGCCTGGTTTTGACGTTTACCAGCTGTGTGACCTTAGACCAATTGCTTACCCCCTCTGAGCTTCAGTTTCTTCCTCTATAAAATAACAGTTATGATTAAATCTATTTCCTAAGAGTGTTGAGATGATGAACTAAAATTGTATTAGTCACAGTCCATTTCTATGTGTCTGTCTGGCTCATATTTAGAAAAGGAGTTGGAAATACATAAGTGAAGTTGAAGTGAGGAATGGATACGCAGACTGCATGACTGTAGATACCCTTGGAAATTTCTTTCTGACATCACATAAGGGTTTCCATAGTACTAAAGAACATGCTTGTGTCCTTGCAGGCTTGAGAGGTCATGTGGATGGCAGCTTTGTACTTAAGCACAGAGGGGACCTTCTCACACATACTGCCTGCTGCTGGGACAGTGGGGCTAGAAGCCCAGTTCTCCCTTCTCCTGGTCCAGGGACTTTTCCTCACTGTACTTGGCCTCTTCATCCGTGTGAATTAGATTTACATGAACTCTGAGTCACCAGTCTGCCAAATCATTCTCAAATCTTTTTCTGCTCTTCATCAAACCCAGAAATTTTCCACCCTATTTCTCCCCCAGTGCTACCCATGTGGGGCAAAAGGTAGATAATGGCCACCTACAAGCCAATGGACATGCTTATGGGCATTACCTGGAACTCTTCATTTAAGGGAAATATTATTTGGAAGCAAAATAGATAAAAATAGGTCAAAATAAAAATGCTCTAATGAAATCAGGATTATGATATTGGTAGCTCAGTGTATGTACTTACACCACTCTGTCTCTGCAGGTTTCTGAGGAAACCTTGGTCTTGCAGAGGACATTTGGAAAACAATCATTCCATGTCATAATTTTTGCCTGTAGAGAACTGCATTGTATGGATGTAGAAACTCCATTTGACTAATCTCCTTTTGTTGGGCACCTAGGTTGTTTCTGATTTTTCATAAAAAGAGCTGCAAGAAACTGGATATTCTGTTTATGAAAAACTTCCTTTCATGGGGACAGGATCCTAGACAGATTTCCTGTCTGAAAGGTGTCACTTTCTTTCTCTCAGGGAGGATATTGAGATTGGCCAGAAAGACCTTAGTGTGGATCCCTGTGTTTCTCAGAGCCATGAAATTAAGTAAAATATATTACCATTCTCTGGCATTTAGGTGTTTGGAGACAATAGCTCAAGTCAAAGAGGGACTTTATTGTATCAACCGTGGTGGATCCCAAGGGTGAAGGCTTCAGGTATTGCTGTATCAAGGGATTAAATGAGATCATCAGGTTTGTTCATGTGCCTCCTGCTCACATACTGGAGGGAGCAGCCAGGTTTCTTTTATACACCCAGGGAAGGGAGTTACCAGCAGCTGGGTTTGGTAACTCTCACAAAAAGAGTTTTGTTTAGTTTTTAAACTAATATTTTCCATTGATCTATTCTCATAGTCCCCACCTGCTGGATACTTCTTATTTTCTCCTATGGATTCATTCTCCACTTTTCCCACCCTTTTATGAATGACTTCGGCAGGATTCTTTCTCCTCTGGCTTTTGATTGGACTCGGCCAATGGAAAGCTATCTTCATTTGCTCGTGCTACCTTGACAAAGTACCACAAACCAAGTGGCTTAAAACAACAGAAACTTACTGTCTCACAGTTCTGGAGGCAAAAAGTCCAAGATCAAGGTATCAGGAAGATCACGCTCCCTTTGAAAGCTGCAGAAAAATCCCTCCTCTCCTCTTCCAGCTTTTCGTGTTTCTAGCAATCCTTGGCTTGTAGATGCCTCACTTCAGTCTCTGCCTCTGTGGTCACATGGCTGTCCTGTCCCTATGCTTCTGTCTCTGCATCTTTCCTCTTTTCACAAGAACATTCATACTGGATGAACGACCTGCTTTACTCCAGCATGACTAATTACATCTGCAACAACCCTATTTCCACATGACAGCACATTCTGAGGTCCTGGGGCTTAGAACTTCAGTATAAGGGCCACATTCCAACCCATAACAAAGACATTCACAACAGACAGAGAGGGAAATGAGGGAGAGATGGGGTATCTATTTCCCCTGGGCTGGGAAAGTGTACATTCCCCTCTTCCTCCCCTGAAGGCCACAGTTGCCGTCAGAGGGCTGCCTTGCACAGCCTCCAGGATTCTAGTGACCTCTTGTCTTTGACCCCTCAGAGTCAGGGGTGGTGGCAACTCCCTGATTTAAGAGCCTTATTGTTTTAACTTACTGATGTCCCATCATTCAACTTTCTTCAGTTGTCCTGCTTGAATATATTCTCTCCCACATGGCAGAAGGGAGCACCAAACGCAGGTGATGGGGGACTGCGAGAGCTTCCTAGAGCAGCACGTCTGAAACTCTAATGTATATAAAAATCCCTTGAGGATACTGTTAACTCGTGGAATCTGAGGGAATAGTTCCAGGAAAGAGCAGGGCCTGAGGTTCTGCATTTCTAACAAGCAGTATCAGTCCGTTTTCATAGTGTTGATAAAGACATACCTGAGACTGGGAAGAAAAAGAGGTTTAATTGGACTTACAGTTCTACGTGGCTGGGGAGGCCTCAGAATCATGGCGGGAGGCATAAAGCTCTTCTCACATGGAGGCGGCAAAAGAAAATGAGGAGAATGCAAAAGAGGAAACCCCTGATAAAACCATCAGATCTTGTGAGCCTTATTTGCTACCACAAGAACAATATGGGGGAAACCGCTCCCATGATTCAAATGATCTCCCACCGGGTCCCTCTCAACAACACGTGGGAATTATGGGAGTAGGATTCAAGATGAGATTTGGGTGGGGACAGGGCCAAACCATATCACAAGCTTATAGACAGCAATGCTGATGCTGCAGGATGGATCAGAATGTGTCATCAAGCCACAGCAGGAATGAGCAACAGGAAAAGGAAGAAGTCACAGTGTTCACCACAGGCTGGAGATGAGGAGATAAGCAGAAGCGTGGTTAAGTCAGAAAATGAAGCCTTTTATCATGTCTACAGCCAGAGGCCTCGCTGGACCTTGACTTCAGACTAGCACTGAGTTTTGCTGAATGGGGCCTGTACCATTTCTGGGAAGGGAAGTAAGAACTTAAAAAATCACACTTCTTTGCTTCCTCTAATATATTTTCACTAAAGTCTTATCTGTCTATTATTACCAAGGCAAGACACACTGCCTTAGAAAAGAATGCTCAGCCCTTTCCAGTTACCCTGGCCCACAGACCTCAGAGACAATGGCAGAACACCAGTCACCAATGCTATTTGCAGGCTCAATGGATGCTCTGGAAACTCTGGGAGCTGGGAAAGTTCGTCTCCGGGGTCCCAGCTGCTTCTTCTCTGTGATGTGACAGTTATCATCTACCCCCACTGTCAGTGCAAGTCCCTGGGCACCCTTTCTTGGAAGGGGCCAGTTTAGCTGAATCTCATCTCCCTGCGTCTAGAACTGAGTGACTCAAGGTGTAGGCCACAGAAGGATGCTCATTCACTGCTTGCTACCTCTCCATGATGAGGCAAGGCTAGAAATAAAGAGGAAGTACTTAGAAATGTAATCCAGCAACCTGACCTTACTGAGACATCCAAGCGCTGTAATACAAAATACTACTACTACTACTACTACTACTACTACTACTACACTACTACTACTACTACTACTACTACTACTACTACTACTACTACTAATGTTGGTCTTCAGTAGACTAAAAACAAGACACAGAGGATTTAAGAAGCATCCTCTATAAGTCCTTATCCCAAGGAATGGAATACCAGGCAGTCTCTGGTCAGGTGAACTTGTAAGAGGCCAGGGCCTCCCTTTCCTCGGCCTCTGAAGTTGGGCTGTGTGGGTGGCAGTCACTCTCTGTGGCTTTCCTGTGAGGACATGCTGAGTCAGGGAAGTGGGGTCTCCGTGAATATTATCTGCACTTCAGCCCTCAAATTTCATGGCAGGAGGTCTGCGATTTAGATACAACAAGACTTGGCAGTGAAAACACTGACCAGAGATAGTTAACAGCAAGTGTTGACCCTGAAAATGCAGACTTTTCTTTGGTGGAGCTTTCCATTACAAGTCCAGCAAACACAAGTCTACTTCACCATCCTCATACACATGGAATTCCAATGTGTGCTCACTCGCACTCCACTGTATAACCCCTTTCTGCTCTCCCAGTTTTATTTCTTTCCTTCCTTTGCCCTTTTCCCTCTTTCCACCCCTTCAACCTTTTACTTTTTGCAAAGCAATCTAGTGAAAGACTGCCCGATGGAAGGTTTCATATACAAGAAATTACTATTTTTATGTACTCTCCCTTAGGGTACACTCAAGCACAATCCATACTTTTGTGGGCATTTTTTTTCCCTATAATATGTTTGTAGCCGGAATGTGGAACCAGCTCCGAGAAAATTAAACAGAACAAGAGAAGGCATGTGCCCCACAATTAAAGGAAACACTCCAAGTAGCAATGGGAACCCACCAGGACAGTGTGCTGTGCCAAGCAAAAAAATGTGCAGCTGGAAAATCTGCCAAGTGTCCCTGATTTGTAAAGATTTTTTTTCCATATTTAGGTAAATTAATGTAATTGTTTAATGCCTCCTGCAATGGTAATAGGATCGTGCTTGGGCCCTTTCAACATATGGTGCTGGCACCAGAATCCTCTTTGAGGGAGGAAAAAGGTGGGGGCAGAGCAAGGCCCAGATCACATTTGCTGGGTTTCATGTTGGAGGTCTGCCTGGCCCTCAGCCAGCCTGAGGCGTGAGAGGACTGGGGCAATTGATTAAGGTCCCTTTATAAGTTGGTGGGTACAGCAGGCACAAATGCCACCTACTGCCATAATTTATGCTCCTTCCTCAATAGCCCTGCATGCTCCTTTGGGAAGCCTGGCCTTTGAATTTGGAACCCACCTGTGTGTAGCCTCTTCCTTAGGACTTCCAAAAGTTACTGAACAAGGAGGAGGTTGAGTTTCTTTGCTTTCTCTTAAGCCACCCTGTCTCCAAGGATACCACCATTTTTAGTGACCTGTGTGCAGGGATGCCTAGGAGAATTGTACAGATTGTCCCATACTCAAAAAGTTTTGTATTGAAAACCATACATAGCAGATGGCAAACTCACTTAAATCCAAAATTTGGATGAACTCTTAAGAATATAGCCTCTTATAATAGAGGCCTGTGAGGACACAGGCCACATGCATTGCTCAAAAAACAACAGCAAAAACAGCAACATTTAATTTTTTAAAAAATTTAGTATTTAGTTTATGCACTCAAAGGTTATAAGATACATTGCCTGTTTTGCACAATGCTTATAATCTCAGAAAGGAGATAAGATAACACACAATACAATTCTCCCAGGCATCCCTGCACATAGGTCAGGGAACTAATAATGGTGACATCCTTGTGAATGGGGTGGCCTAAGAGAAAGCAAGCAAATTAGCCTCTCCTCTCCCGATAACTTTTCAAAGTCCTTAGAAAGAGGCTACGGCCAGGCGCGGTGGCTCAAGCCTGTAATCTCAGCACTTTGGGAGGCCGAGAAGGGCGGATTACAAGGTCAGGAGATCGAGACCATCCTGGCTAACACAGTGAAACCCCGTTGCTACTAAAAAAACCACACACACACACACACACAAAAACTAGCTGGATGAGGTGGCGGGTGTCTGTAGTCCCAGCTACTCCGGAGGCTGAGGCAGGAGAATGGCGTAAACCCGGGAGGCAGAGCTTGCAGTGAGCTGAGATCCGGCCACTGCACTCCAGCCTGGGTGACAGAGCAAGACTCTGTCTCAAAAAAAAAAAAAAAAAAAAAAAAAAAGAAAAAAGAAAAAGAAAAAGAAAAGGAAAGAAAGAGGTTACACACAGGTGGGCTGCAAATTCAAAGACCATGCTTCCCAAAGGAACTTGCGGCATTATTGGAGAAGGAGTGTGTGTTTTTTTTTTAATCATGAAACAATGATAAACACAGGGAGATAATGAATGCGGTAGTGTGGACCCCTGTCTCCAGGTTATAGAAAGTTTAGGGGAAAGAAGTGATTCCATGCCAAAGTTGATACTGCCTTAGAAGACTAGGTAGGACTTGCTTCAACAGATAGATGGGAAAAATGCTTTTCAGACAGTTTATGCAAAGTTGGGGAAGCAGGAATAAAAATGGCATGGTTAGGGGTTTATGAGGAGGGGAATAAAGAGTACTTTCAGGGTAGGGGGGGAAAATGAGGTTGGATAAGCAATCTTGGAGAGCCGTAAAAGAAAATTCTCTAAGGATTTTTTTAAAAGGTATTATAGGCTCCAAGATCTCTAAACTCTTATTTTTCTGTGACAGTTAACTTTCAACTCACAATGCCATCATGCTTCCTCCAGGAGAATTTCTATTCCTCTAGGGATCACTCAAGGAACTGGCGCTTCTGTGGGTCTCACAGTGCTTGAAGGAATGGCCCCCAGTGGACATCCTCAGGTTCCTACTTTCTTGTGTTGATGAGAATAGTCTAGGCTGTAAGTCAGCATCTGAATCAGAGTGTCCTAAAGTCAGGGGAAGTGACCAAGTGGCCGGTTCCACGTGGGATTGTCCCATGTTTATCTCAGAGGCCACAACAGCTTGTAACCAGAAAAGCTGGACTGTGGTGTGTATGGATGTAGGCTCTGAACTGACAGCTGCATTTTTCAAATTGTAAATCAGAAACCTAGGCTAAGGCACTGAGAGAACACTTCCAGACTCTTGGGGGCCCGCCAAAGACCGTCCAGTTCTTGAATTTAGACACTTCTTCATTATTTCCAGGCACATTCAAAACTGTGCATATTTCTAGAAGTGGGATTCAGTGCTTTCTTCCCATGTGACATCCTTCCTACAACTTTGTTCCTAATAATCTGATAAATTAATTTAATGATTTAATGTCTCCTGCAATAGTAACAGGATTGTGCTTAGGTAGACCCTTTCAGCATATGGTGTTCTTTGCGGTAAGAAAAAGTAGGGGCGGATCAAGGCTCAGATCAAATTTGCTTGTTTTCCTTCCACTAGTTAAAGGAAGAAAGGGAAGGGAAAGGACTGTACTTCATAAAATGCCAAACATGAGAGTGTGTGATGAAATATCCATCTGTACTGTGGATGCATGACATTTTGATGCATGAAGTGAGACCCAGGGGGTAGTAGGCGCCTGACCAATAAGTACTCATTGAATATTAGCTGAATGAACAAATGAAAAAGTCCGGGGCTCTGAACTTGAGCTTGTCTTTAATATTCTGTGATGTCATCAAGCCACATCCCCTCTGGGATTCTCCCTTCATCTGTTAAATGGGTGTATTTCCTTTTGTTTTCTTTACTTAAATAGATAAAATAATCAAATGAGATTATGGATGCAAGAGTCCAGCTACTGCAGTTGGTGCTTTATAAAGGAGAGGGATGACCATCAGCACTGCTGTGTACATATATTCTTGGAGGACTCTAGTTCAACAGTCTAACTAGCTATGACATTCAAGACACCACTCGAACAATAGAGGGGTTTTCCCCCTCATGTCTTCTGACACTGGATCTCAAAGCAGATCTGAACAGTTTGGATTGCTTTTTCTGTAGAGGCAAGGTAAAGTAAAGTGTGAGAGATCATCAGTGACTACAGACCTACCATTCTAGGAAGGCTCCATCAAGTCCATTAGAGGTCTTAATACCTGAGTTTAATTATTCTGATAATTATCGGTTCCCATGTTTTAGCAGTTCTCTGACCCAGGGAAGGTTGCAAATATATCAGAATAAGATCTTTGCAGAACACCTATACTTTAATTAATTAATTAATTCACTCATTCAGCAACATTTTTGAGCTGCTGCCCTGTTTTGATGATGTGCTGCATGAGAGATTTGTAAACACCTGTCCCAATAAATTTACGGTTGTGTCAGAATAGGTATTATTCTCAGTTATATCTTCATGGAACTCATAATAAATTAGTAATAATTACAATGTTAAGAAGAGTTCTGAGGCCACAGAAAGAATGATAAAAAAATGTTATAATCTACTAACAACATTTCCAGTGGCTTTGTAGGGGAAAGCAGCAATATATTTGCTAAACATTAATGCATGTAAAAAGAAGGTAATATTCCTCAATCTTAGGACTTAATGTTACTGTATTGGTTTAATACTAGCTGCTCTTTAAAAATCCTCAAAATATAATGGCATAAATATAATAGAACTTTACTTTACACTCACTTTAATTCTAAAACAGATCTTCCTAACTGGCCATTAGCTCGTCTCCAGATGGTGATTCGGGTATTCAGGCTCCTTTTATTTTGTGGCACTGTGATCTTTAACATGCAACTTCCAGGTGACTGTGCTCTTCCACAGGAAGCTAGCAGAAGGAAAAAAGGAAGGGGATTGCAGGCACTTCTGCTTCTCAAGTTCTTTGGTCTGAAAGAGTCACCTGGGACCTCTACTCATATCCCATTGGTGACATTCCACAGCCCCACCTCGGTGCCAGGGAGACAGGAAAACATAGCCCTGCCTGGGAAGCAGCTTCCTAGCAACAACCAGAACTACCTTTGGTGAACAGGGAGCCATCTCTTCACAGTGTCCCGATTTCTCCCAGTCAAGCTTGCTCCAACTCATTTTTGTCTTTTCTTCAATGAACTTGAACCTGACATCCTTTATCCAGTCTGAATCCCTATATATAGAGACTGTCCTCATCCAGTTTTTAAGTAAAGACAGTCATTTCTAATTCCCTTCTGACTTGCTATGGAGCAAAAACTCTGAGACAGATCACACCTATTCACGTTCAGGGCTCTGCCAGGTGTTGTTAGGAAGGGCTGTTAAAGGAAAAACACCCAACAGAATATACAACCATAAAAGCTCGAGGTTACTTGGCCCCAGGGAGAATGCAAGGACCTGAGCTTCTCTTCCTCAAGCCCCTCACTGCGACTGGGCCTTTACAACTCAATGTTTGAAGCTCTGGGACTGCTTAAATAAACACACCATTCTAACAGTGCCTGGCAGCCCAATATACAATTAATTTTACTGTATCTTGCAAGCCATATAGAGCCTTTATTGTAGAGGGCAGCATTAGATCTTTGTATAAATACTAGCAGATAATTTTATCTAATTTCATTGACTGGTTAAGTGGTGTTTTTTCTTTCTTTTTAATTTAACCCCTGTGATTGCTAATTATGAGTCTCCTCCCAATTTCTCCATCACTCTGTCCCACGCAGCATAAAAGAGGGGACTCTGAGTGACCGAGTCATTCCTACTAATTTCTCCGGAGTTTCTCTCTCTGGCAGTTGACTCTGGTGTTTTTCTGGAGCAGGAATGAGGATGAAACCAGCGTCTGGACTCCCCCGCAGGGTTGGGCTAGCCCACTCAAAGCCAGGAATGTGTGTCTTCCTCCTCTCTCTTCCCACATCACTCCCCACTCCAGGGGAGCAAGCAGAATGACTCAGTGGAAAGAGAAAACCAGGATTGGGTTTGTATCCAAACTCCTCCTTCACTTGCTGTGACCTTGGCCAAGTGACAATCTCTCTGAATCTCGTTTACTCACTTGTAAAATAGGGATACTAATTCCCTCTTTCGGGGTTGTCGTGAGGTTGACTTGGGCTAACCTAGCACAGTACCTGTGGAGCATCATGGGCTCAGGTATCCATTAGGACACAGTGATGCTATTTCATGTAGCCAGCGACCCCTTAGCTCAGCGCCTGAAGACCATCTAAGTTTATTACTCACTTACTCAAAGTCTAGCGAGGGTGTTTCTAGTGGGAAGCTCTTCAGAATGACTGTCTTCTAGGGGGTGACTTGAGGAGCCAGGTTTCTACCTTGTGACTCTCCCAGGCTGTCTTCTTCTTCTTCTTCTTTTTTTTTTTTTTTTTTTTTTTGAGATGAAATTTTGCTCATCGCCCAGGCTGGAGTGCAGTGGTGCGATTTCGGCTCACTGCAACCTCCCGGGTTAAAGCGATTCTCCTGCCTCAGCCTCCTGAGTAGTTGAGATTACAGGCTTGTGCTACCATGCCTGGCTAATTTTGGATTTTTAGTATAGACAGGGTTTCACCATGACTGGTCTTTGAACTGACCTCAGGTGATCCTCCTGCCTCAGTCTCCCAAAGTGTTGAGATTATAGGCATGACCCACCATGCCTGGCCCCAGGCTGTCTTCTATAGCCTTGGAGGACAAGAGAGTAAAAGACAGTGGAAGAGACTGCAGGAGGCATTCCGGCCAGCCCTGAACATGCTGCATACATCATTTTTGCTTATGCTTCATCGGCCAGAATCAGTCACAGGCTCCCACTTAAATGCAATGGGTAGAGGTGGGGCTATGGGAAATATAGTTTAGCTGAATAGAAGAAGGGAGAATGGCACATGAGTGAACACCAGCAGCCTGTGCTATAGCAATCAATAAAGACGATGCTCCTCCCCTTCCTCTCTGGAATCCATGCTCCCCCGAGCCAGCACACAGGCTTTGAATATCCCTGCAGACGCCCTTGCCTGCCTCCTGCTTGCTATCTCTTGGTCTTCACCCTAGTGTGCTGGGTTCTGCCTCCTCTTTCAGACTGGCACACAATACTGCATCCTGGGAAGAGAGACGACTCTCTGAGTGGCCACTGCGGGGACAGAGGAAACGACCTGAAAGCAGTGAATCTTTACCAATGGGAAATGGGAGAAAGAGCTGGGCAGATAAATCTTCCTTCTTCTTGTCTCCCGGAAACTGCCCCAGTGTGCAGTCCCTCCTTGCAGCCCGGGAACAGTCTGCCATGTCACTTCGTGGTGCATTACAAAGTGGTATTCAATGCACTAACGTGTATGCTGCATTGCCTCAAACCTTCCTTGTGTCTCATCCTCACCATTCTGCCCTTGTACATCCCATGTGAAGTGAGGTATCTCAGTCATTGCCTTAAACTCTATGGCAGACTCTAGGCAGAAGACCAGGGCTAAGGGTGATGTCCTTCCATTATTAATTATCTATTTTATTATTGATCCTCCCCAGCGCTTAGTTTCTGAGTTCTGACAGCACCGGGCTACTTTCAGATCCTCAAATGAAGCATTCCTTGCTCCTGTCATCTCTGGGTTTTTGACCAAGCTCTTCCTTCTGCTGGGGGCCATTTTCGTTGTAAAATAGCTGTTTCTCCAGCTCCTGTTCAGGACATCCATCTTGCTTGACTTCCAAGTTGACCCAGGTCTCTCTGGGGATTTAGCTGCCTACACAGTACCTGCAACCTAGTAGGTAACTTAAAATATTTTTTTAATATATGAGTGATGTTCTTACTTCTTTACATATGAGACCCTCCTGTATGTGGGCTGTCTTCACTCGTGTGTTTCAATGCAGTGTTATAATAATAATAGTAATAATGATAACAAAAAGTCATCCGTATCAAGCACCTGCTCTATGCCAGCCTGTGCTAGCTATTTCATAGTTATTTATTGGCTTCTGGATTCTTCCCAGATGCCCTGCAAGGTGGATAAGTGACAGTGATTTGCTCAAGGTCGTGGTTAATGAGTGGCAGCGCTCAGATTTGAACCCAGCCTAGTCTGATTCCCAAGCATGTTCTACTTTTTTTACTCCAAAATGCTGCCCGCATTCAAGCTCCTGAATGATCCAACAGCAGCAGTGCAAACCATCCCACAGGCCGTGGAATCATATGGATGCTCAAGAAAGGTCATTGTCCCTCAGCCTATGTGTTCTTGGGTGGAGTCCGTCTGCTGGGTGCGCTGCTTCCTTTCAGGGCTGTGCGGACTTTCCTTCGCGTGGATCACGATGCAAGATGGACTTCCCCCCACCCTCCGAATCAGTCTGTTCCTCCTGGGGCCATTCAGCTGACAGCTGCGGAAAGGACAGCGCCTGCTGAAAAAGGGTCCATAATTTCCCTCTGGCAAGAGACGGCAGCCCAACTTTGGAGAGGACAATTAGCGTGCTCTCAGCTGGAACAATGGGGAGCAGCAACAGATGCTTCTCGTCCCAGGGACGCTCCGAACCGCAGCCTCCTGCTAATGGGAGGCTTTCTTCTTCCCTGCCCGGGAAACCTGGCAGCCTTGCCAGCAGCTCGGGTAGGGTGGGGGTGGAGTTGGCTGCTGAGCTGGGAGGAGAGCAGCACTATCAGCGCAAACCAGAGGAGCGGGGCCTGCAGGAGTCACTCACCTCCCTCCTGGGGCTGGTGCGCCACCCCACCTTCCTCCCAGATGAGCAAGGGGCCAGAGCCATTTCTGCACTGAAGCAGGTTTTTGGCAGACTCAGAAAATGTTGCCAAATGGTTAAGAGCAAGAAATCCACAGTGGACTCTTGCGAATTTGAGGCCCAGCATTGCCATTTACTAGCTGTTGCCCTTGGAACAATTCTTAACTTCTCTAAGCCTCTGTTTCCCCATTTATACAATGAGGACATGATAGTATGTACATTACATATTTATTTTGGGAGATGAAGGAAAATAATATGTGAAAACACTTACCTTACAGTGAAGAGTGCTGAAAATTACCTGTAGAGTTAAGCTGTATATACAAAAGGTTGTTTGTGTTGTAGTCACCTTTGTCTCTGGGCACTAGCACATAGTCTCTCCTCAATAAATACATCATCAGGCCAGGTGTGATGGCTCAGGCTTGTAATCCCAGCACTTTGGGAGGCTGAGGTGGGAGGATTGCCTGAGGCCAGGAGTTCAAGACCAGCCTGGGCAACATAGCAAGACTCCTGTCTAAAGAATAAAAAATAAAAATTTAGCCAGGCATAATGGCACATACCTGCAGTCCTAGGAGAGGCTGAGGAGGGAGGATCACCTGAGCCCAGGAGTTCGAGGTTGTAGTGAGCTATGACCAAGCCACTGCATTTATATATACATACTCAGATTGCGAGCCATTTAGAACTAGAGGAACTTTTATAAATCCTCTAGCTTAATGATGTTCAGATTGTTTACTTGGAGATGCTTCAGGGGACCCAAAAACATTCTTTTGAATATTTATTAACCATACTGTGGAAATTAAGAAACAATCAGCTGCTCATAAGCTAAGAAAATATACTTTAGCCTATTGGTGACCCCAGACATGTAAAATTGTATTGCCAGGCTAAGTTACATCTCTGAAGACTCGGAATAAGGCTTAAGTTGCCGTTTTGGTTAAACTGAAGATTATGAAATTGAAAAAATAAGCATTTACTGTCTGAAATTGCTTTTCTGTGAAAATCTCCTTGTTTTGCATGCAAACAAAATTCAAAAATAGATTACATGATGATAGCAAATATAAAGGTGGCTCTTTCTTCCATTACCAAAGATTTCAATGTTTGGTTTACTCTCAGGGGTATTACTGTTCTTATTAATATAAGTAAATGCTATACATTTGAAAATACTATAATATACATAAAAACTAAATTATACTTTTGTTCTTTTTTAATATATTGGGGTTCCTTCTATGACTCCACAGCTTAAAAATAAAGCCCAAGTACTACTGATTGTCTTCATCCCCTTAATTTTGAAGATAGGATTCCAGGCACAGAGAGGAAAGCAGTTCGCCCAAAAAATCACTGGTACAGAACTGTGGCTGGTAAAACTACTCCTTTACTTCCCCTTTTCCGGGCACCCTCTTTCATTTCCCATTCAGAATCAGTGTCACCAATTTATCTCTGACCTCCAGGATGAAAAGCAAATGACCACAACATCCACAATGCACTGTGAAATCCACTGACCAGCTGGGTGCAATGGCCTGTGCCTGTGGTCTCAACTACTCAGGAGGCTGAGGTAAGAGGATCACTGGACCCCAGGAGTTTGAGGCTGCAGTGAGATATGAATGATTACATCACTGCCACTACAGCCTGGGTGACAGAGCAAGGCCCTGTTTCCAAAACATACAAGCAAGCAAACGAACAAACAAACAAAAACTTAGTGCTGAGGTGGTGCTCAGTTAGCTTTCAGTGATTCTGGCCATGTTGTGGCACCATGAAAGTATGTTGACCCAGTACCAGAGGGTAGAAAACCCTAGATGAGGGATCCAAAGCTAACCTGCTACTTAACCCCTCCAACCTCCAGAGCCCAGATTTCAGGAACCTCTAACTAAGCCTCTAAGGCTGGTTCAGGGAATGATAATAAATTACTTTCTGCTCTCCTTGTTTTTTCTCCAGCCTTGCTTTCTTTTTCCTCCCTGCTTCCTTCCTTCCTTTCTTCCCTCCCTCCCTCCCTCCCTCCCTTCTTCCTTCCTTTCTTCTTTCCCTCTCTCCTTCCTTCCTTCCCCTCTCCTTCCTTCCTTCCTTCCTTCCTTCCTTCCTTCCTTCCTTCCTTCCTTCTTTCCTTCATTCCTTCCTTCTTTCCTTCCCTCATTCCTCAAACATCAGTTGAGCGTTTTCTAAGACCAAGCACTGTTCTAACTGATAGGACGTTCAGCGAGATTCCTGTTCTAAAAGTGTTCACATTCTAATGGGGCAGATGTATAAGAAATAAACACACATAAATAAGTATCATAATAATAGTATAAAATGTATTTAAAATGATGAAGATGCCCATGCCTGCCTCAGCTGGGCGTATCCTTCTCTTGACTCCCCTCATACTGCAGAGAGGGTCCCCTGAAGGGGATCAGTGGTGCCACTTGCCACTATGAAGAGCAGAAGAGCACTGGGTGAACACTATTCCTTAATGCCTTGTTTGAAAGGGCAGCTGGCCTCGCTCCATCTAAGGCGCAGCTTCAGATGCGTTAACTCCCTGAATCAGCCTGAGTCCATGGCATGTTGTCTTCAAAGGCAGCTCTCAGGACGCCACCATGGCAGGCTTTCTGGGAAGCTCTGACTTTGTCTTGAGATAACTTCTTGAGTGAGGTTGTGGGGTGCAAAGCTGGGAGGGTAGAGGGGCATGGTTACTCACTCTCACTGAAGGTAGGAAGGACCCACATGGCAATGGTCAGGACTACTGATCACTGATTGGAGACCTCTGGCACCAAGTCTCGGCTTCTGGTGAGTTAGGGATAAGTGGGCAGCTACTCTGGCACCCTCCAGCAGATGCCATCTTGTGGCCCCCCGAGCTGTGACCTTGGTTTATCTGAACCACTTGAAGGAAGATAGCTGCCTGGTCACTCACTCAGTAATACAAGGGCCTGGGGATACACCAGTGAACAGAACAGAGACCTCTCTCCACATGAAATCTCCTTTCTTATGGGAGAAGAAAGATGAGGAAGAAACCAGTTCTGATGGTCAGCTTTATGCATCAGCTTGGCTACAGGATCCAGTTATTTAATTAAACACTAATCTAGGTGTTGCTATGAAGATATTTGGTAGATGTAGTAAACATCTGTGATCAATTGACTTTATATAAAGGAGATTATTCTTAACAGTCTGGGTGGGCCTCATCTAATCGGTTGAAAGACCTCAATAGCAAAACTGAGGTTTTCCCGAGGAAGAAGATAATCGGCCTGTGGACTGCAGTGTCAGCTCCTGCTCAAGGATTTCCAGCTGACTGACCTGCCCTACAGACTTTGGACTTGCCAGCCCCCACAATCACAGAAGTCAATTCCTTGACATAAACCTCTCTCCATATGTGTGTATATATATCTATATATGGTTACATAAGTCAATTCCTTGAAATAAATCTCTCTCCATATGTATATATGTCTCTATATGTATATTCATAACAGTATATACACACACACTCTGTCTCTCTATATATACATACTGTTACATATATATTCTATATTCTATGGTTCTATTTCTCTAGCAGAACTCTAACCAATAAACCAGTCAACAATTGCAATAACAGCAAGAATAAGATGTAATCAGAGCAGGTGAGAGCTATAAAGGAAATAAGAAGAGTGATGTGATATAAGGTAGTGGTGAAGACTACTTTGGGGAGGGTTGCACGGAAGCATCCGAGAAAATAATATTTGATTTGAGACCTGGAAGATGAGGAAGAGCCAGTCATGTGAAGATCATGAGAGAAAAGTACAAGACAATGAAGCAGCCAGTGCTGGTGCAGAAGTGAGTGGAAGGGTTACTTCTCTAGTGAGGTTGGAGCAAGAGGGGTAGTGAGAGGGAGGAAGGGCAGACAGAGGCCAGATCAGGAAAAGCCCAGGAGGCTGGGAACAAGCATGTAGATGCCGTTCTAATGCAGCCATGGGAGAGTTTTAAGCAGGGACTTTAGGAAATCCACTGGGCATCAGTTTCTTTATTTGTAAAGGGGAGATTTTCATTCCATACCAGGCTCCTTTACAGACTGGCTTTGAGGATCACATGAAAATACTGTGTGTGAAAATGTCTTCAGAAGTAGAATGTGCCTGCCCAAGGTAACAGAAGACTTTTATTAAGCAAGGGAGATGAACTGAAGTTCTGGAGGAGGAGCACAGGTCCTCTTGGATTAAATGCAAATCTGCTACAAAGCATGATCTACTTTGGCTTCCTGGGGATCTATCTGGGTGTGGATGTTCCACACTTTAGCTTTTCCAGCTGCGCTGAGAAGGGTATTCCACAGCTCTGTTGAGAGCTCTTCTCTGAGCAGCCCTCTGATTCTGACGACTGCCCCTCCCCAAAATGAGTTTCTTCTGCTTCCAGTCCTTGGAGATCAACAACTTGGTTTATACTCACCACCAAATCAAGATGAAGCAAGTGAGAGTGGCTCTCACTTTCCACTCTCCATATCATCAGCCTTCAAAGAGCTATAATCTGGCCTCAGTGGGAGGAAAGTATTAGACAGGACATATCCGGGGACAAAGGAATAACAGTGATTTTTATTGGTATACATTACTTATTTATTTATTTATTTTAAGATGGAGTCTTGCTCTGTCACCCAGGCTGGAGTGCAGTGGTGTGATCTCCATTCACTGCAACCTCCAACTCCCGGGTTCAAACGATTCTTCTGCCTTAGCCTCCTGAGTAGCTGGGATTATAGGCGCATGCCACCACACCCGGCTAATTTTTCTATTTTTAGTAGAGACAAAGTTTCACCTTGTTGGTCAGGCCAGTCTCGAAGTCGTGACCTCATGATCCACCCGCCTCAGCCTCCCAAAGTGCTGGGATTACAGGTGTGAACCACCGTGCCGGGCCTGGTGCACATAATTTAAAAGGCCATACTAAGGTATGGTTAAATCCAGAAGAGCAAATTAGCTCTATCAAGAATGATTCTCCTTCACCATGTCTCCCTTTTCTGCTGTATTTGGCTCCATTTTCAGACATCCCTTCCCTTGCAGAAGCAACATGGCACCAGTAATATCACCAACTCTAAGAGAAACAGAACGCCCCTCTGGCCATAACTCTTAATGATTCTATATTTCACTTGGGTCTCTTGCCAGTACATTTGTAACCAGTTGGCAAGATCTCCCATGAGAAAAACTAGAGGGTTTCTAGTACAGCTCATGGACCTTTGGTCCATCCAACTTTCCTTGACATTTTTTGTTGGTGTGGCCTATGCATCATCTCTGTTCTATCTCAATACATCGAAGGATGTTTCAAGAATCCATTGCTGACTTAGGAGACATGAGGAGAGTGTTGAAGCACTGTGGGATATGACACAGAGTTGGTTCCGAGCCAAGTGGTACTGATGAAGCAGAGCTCAGGAGGCCACTCTAGTTTGATTTTGTGCTTATACAGAAATGAAAAGGGGAGAGGGAAGAGGCTTTCTGCATATCACTATTTCCTGTTTCTAAGAATCCTCAATGCCCAGAATCATGACATCAGCTCAAGGAATCAGAACTCCAAAGGACTTTAACCAAAGGACTTTGCTTAAAGTGTATAGAATAGGTTTAAATTTAAACCACACAGAGTTATATTGCTTTTCATTTGTTTATCTATTTTAATTTTATTACTAATATGTGAAATATGTATAAAAATTAAGCTTTTATCTGTATAAAGGAAAATCTTACAAATAAATGCATAATGCCTCTTTAAAATCCCTTCTTTTCGACTCTGGTCTCCTCTCACCTCCACAGAGGTAGTCACTGTTACCAATTTGAGATGTAAACATCCAAGTCTTCTTCTATGATTTGCATATAGAGAACTTCTGGAAAATAAAGTACTTTTGGAAAAGAAAGAGTATTGTTTTATGATCAATTGATTTATTATACAGTGTTCAGCTGTATATATTACTCAAAAATGTGTTTTTTTCTCCACCCAGCCTTGTGTCTTAAAGAAGACCCTATGTTGACAAATTCAGATTCCCTTCATTATATTTAACAACTACATATGTATCATGGCTTATTTAACCTGTTGATGGACGCTTAACCTGCTATTTATTTTTTATCTAATACAAGCTATGTTACAATGAACATCTTACATGTGCTTTTTGTGCACATGCATTTTTCTAGGATAGATATTGAGAAGTGAATTCCTGGACTATAGGGTAAGCCCGCTTTTCATTTTAGAAGATATGTTCAACTTAATCACCCTTTGACATGGCTGTATCAATTGCCACTCCTGCCAGTTTACCAATTCTTTAAAAAATCCCTTTCTTTGTATCATGGCCTGTGTGGGTGCTCAGACTTTATTTTCCTTATTTGTTCTCTTGCCCAGTTGCTTCCAGTCTTGGCATCCCTGTTGATAGAGCCAAAAGTACACGTTGGCTTTGCTGAGCAAACAGAGGTAATTGATCAGACAAGTAGCCGACAGCTTGGCTTCTATCGCACAGATCTTCGGGAGAATGCTTTGCTTGTTTTCTGCTTTCTGATGCAGTAAAGGCTGCTCAAAATCAAGCAGCTATTGACTGAGGCTTGGAAATATCTGTTATAAAGATATTTGACTTAAAATACAATTCTACTTCTATATTAGGTGGACATTTATCTTATGTGTAACTTCCCATATATTTATTTTTTCTATTCTAGCTTGAAAAGAATAAAACAGAAGTTTCCTAAAAAATTTAAAAAGAATCAAACTACACTGCAATTAGCATGGATAAAATGGAAATATAGGTATTGATTTTGACAACTAACCATCGCATGTGTCAGCTCTTCACACAAACACTCGGTTGCTGCTCCATTTTCAGCTGTAAAGAAACCACTAATAATCTGGCTCAATAAGCAGGCACACTGAAGAACGGATCTAAGAGAATCTTCCATCTGATTTCTGGTACACATTTTCCTGTTAACTTTTAACATATGTAGCCTGCAGGCATGCTACACACAAATCTCCAGCCTTCGAAGGAGCCAATGATCCGTCGGAGAAACGTGTAAAGATTTGAGAACATGTGCAATTTTCACTTTATATGTTGTCAGTGAGCAACTCTTCCAAAGGTACTTTTCTCACCACTTGGCTGTAAAAAAATCTTTAATGCGGTGGCACTCTGACAAAGTTACACATTTAATGAACATACTACCCTAAGGAATATTTCTTCAAATTTGATAACTGCTTCACTGACGTTCAAAGACATGCGAACTAGAGATTTTGAAACTAGTTGGAAATAATTCTCCAGTTCATCTAATTATAGAGAGAACATCTCCAACAGGCTGTTCTACCTTGTTCAACATTTATTGAAGAATGGGCATGGGCTGGGTTTATGCTTGATCAGTAGAGAAAGAAGTTAGTAACCGAGCTATCAATGTAAATAAGCATCCATTGAGAATGTTTACATAAATCTGCTGTTTTTTGTCTGACCCCCTACATAATTTGCTGTACATCTTCCTCATTTAGACAGATCCCTCTAAATGGCATACTGTCGTTGTAAGGTTTGTCTCCTAGTTAGATTCCTTAAGGGGAAACATCCTATCTTTCTGCAATGACCCTCATGGCTTCCATTACAAGGTATGAGATTTAACAGACACTGAATAAATGTTGGCTAAAATGTTGGACACCTCAGGAATTCCCATTTACCAATCAAACTAAATATACTAACAAGAAAATATTCTTACCAATTTATGAAGCAATTTTCCAAAAGTATCTGCAAATATTTTAAAGCTAATTCCAAGTTACTTCCTGTGCTTGAAAATATTACCATGAATTAGCTTAAAAATTATGACAGTAATGAGAGTGATTTGAAGTTAAGAAGGTAATACAGGTTCACACTACATACTTCTAGTCTCAACACATAGCAATAATAGATGTACCGGTTAGAATAATAAGCACATTCTTTATACCTGGTAAAAGAAGTAATGAAGGAGGATGACTTTTGGGTTGGCTAATTCAGTGACTGATCAGCATCAGGGGCCTGAATTCTCTTTATTTTTCAGCACTGCACTCCTTTGTATGTTGGCTTTGTCTTCGGCTTGACTCCCTCATGGTCACAAAATAGCTGCTGCTACACCTCACATACACCTCATATGTCCTTATATCAACATTCTTATGTAGAGGACAAGACTAAGTCTTCTTCTTATGCCTCTTTTTAAGCAAGAGGAAACCCTGACCAGATTTCTTCTCCCATCTCATCGGCTGGTATGTGTCATGTGATTTTGATTTCCTTGAGGTTTCTCATGTGAAGCTGAGAACCAAACAAACCAGTTTCATGTTTTTGAAATTAGGGACTCGGGTAGGATACTCCTTCTCATAAAAGAAGGGTGAGAAGGAAAAGTAACGTCTGCTCCTGGGGCTGTAGTTTCCAAAAGCTGATTACCTGGAAAGGTAGACAGAAGCACCTGCAGTCAAAACCAGCTGAACCCATGACTGAGTCCATAAAATCCCAATATTCTTTGGCCAGGAGCCCCAATTCAATGTGTTGTGTGGTACCCTAATTGACACACCTGTGGACTGTTTGCCATTTATAGCTTTTATAGTAATATATATGGCCAGGATATATGAACAGATAGTCATTTTTCTTGGTAATTTATTTTTATCAAATTTTACAGAAACATCAGTCCTTGAAGGACAGAGTAACAAATTGCTGTATTAACACAGATTATAAGAGATGTACTGCCCTAAGCTACCAGAGTTAGACCTGGGCTGAAGGCATAAGGGTGCTGGAGCCCTGGATAGAGAAAAACACAAAATATTTGAACGGGGAGAGAGGCTCATAGACTTAAGTAAAGAAAAAAATTAAAATAAGAAATTGCCACTCAAAATGAGCCTGCAGGCTAAACTCTCAAACACATACGGGAGAATTAGTAACCAGCAAAATCAATATTTGGGTGAAATTTTCAAAAGCAGACATGCCTGAAAATGACTTTAAAATAAATATACTTAGAGTCACTAACGAGATTTTTAAAAAGCATGCTATCCACCTAAGGAATAAAATATAATTGTGAAATAAAATAGGCAGAAATAAAATAGGAAAGGAGGATGTGTGAAGGAAGTAGCAAGAAATTCTGAAAATAAATCACATTTCACAGGATACTTTTTAATGGGAACAGTCATTTAAAAACATGACATAGAATTAAGAAATCCACCAAGAACATGACAATCAATAAAGAAATGAAAGATATAAATATCAGTTCAATAATATGATATATTGAGAAGCTTCAGAAGACTTATAAAAAGAGTTTCAAAAGAAAAAAATAGGGTGCATACAGTGAAGTTGTAATATTTGAAATGACAATGACTAAGAATTTCTTAATTTGATGAAAGCTCTTAATTTTCAGAGAGTACTAAAGTGCTGAGTGAACTAGTAAAAACCAGACTTGTCCCAAGCTAACCATGGAGTGATGCCTTCAACATGTTGAGAGAAATAATGGAGCACACAGATCTTATGTCTAGCTATATTATGTTTAACGAGTGAGAACAGGCTGAATGCAGTGGCCTGTAATCCCAGCAACATAGGAAGCTGAGGCAGTAGGGTCCATTGAGCCCAGGAGGTCAAGGCTGCCGTGAGCCATGATCGCACCACTGCACTCCAGCCTGGGCAACACAGTGAGACACCCTGTCTCAAAAACATACAAATTAAAGAAAAAGTAAGAATGAGAACAAAATTAAATATTTCCAGGCATGTAGTTTTAACAGGCCCTTATGGAAATAACTACTAAAGGATATACTTCATTCACCAAGGGGGGCATAAGTCCAGTGGGAAGGAATGAAAATACCAGAAAAAAAGAAAAACAAGTAATCTCAAAAATTGGTTAAGAAATGTTGTTCAGTGTCATTAAATATTACCTGTACTCTAATATTCTGTTGTTTTAAACCTGTAATTAAACTTTTTAAACTGCAATTAAAATTCTAGACAACACTGAAGAGGAAGTTTGTGAGGGAAATACACTGATAGTTAATGAAGTTCTTTGGTTTCAGTGAAAGGAAAATAAAGTCACAGAATAACCTCTAGTTTTGTTAGAAGACGTTAGAGCTACATATGGATATTAAATATAGAAGGGGAGCCACCGAGAAAGTAAGAAGCAATTGCTAAATCCTGAAGGAGCTGAGGAAATTTTAAAAAGAGAGAATGAAGATAATAATAGCAATGCAAGAGAAGACAGGAAAGTAGGTGAGGTGGGCAGGAGGAGAAAGAAAACAGAAATGCATTGTAAATATGAAACAAAAGTAAGTTGGTGGAAATAACTTCAAATGGATTGGGTCTTTTTGTTTTGTTTTGTTTTGTTTGTGAGGTAGAGTCTTGCTCTGTTGCCCAGGCTGGAGTGTAGTGGCACTATCTCGGCTCACTGCAGCCTCCAGCTCCCAGGTTCAAGTGATTCTCCTGCCTCAACCCTGAGTAGCTGGTACTACAGGTACGCACCACCCCGTGGCTACTTTTTGCACTTTTAGTAGAGATAGGGTTTTGCCATGTTGGCTAGGCTGGTCTCGAACTCCTGACCTCAGGGGATCCTTCCTCTTCAGCCTCCCAAAGTGCCGGGATTACAGGCATGAGCTACCACGTCTGGCCAAATGTATTGTTAATCATAATAGACTAAAGTCATCTACTTAAAGGCAGCAACCATCAAATTGGATTAAAAAACACAACTTAAAACAGCATAGATATGTTAAATGTTAAAGATTGAACATAACTGAATGAACGTCAGGCAAATACTAACTACAACAAAGCTGATGAAACAGTAGTCTTATCAGACAATACAGAATTGGAGACAAAAAAGCTTTAATAAGGATAAAGAAGAAAACGTGTATATAATAAATGTGTATACATAATATCACCAATAATGTGATATTATGGTCATGCACTTGTATACAATTGAAAGCATACTATTTGGTT
This sequence comes from Macaca fascicularis, assembly GCF_037993035.2. NCBI lineage: Eukaryota > Metazoa > Chordata > Mammalia > Primates > Cercopithecidae > Macaca > Macaca fascicularis. The sequence goes on from NC_088394.1 coordinate 47,600,978, forward strand.
TTTTAAAAAATGGAAAAATTTAGAAAATAATGCACTGAAAATATGTTATTACCTGGATATGATAACTGCTAATATTTGAAAATATCTAACTGGAATTTTCGTATGCACATTTATGTAATATATATATGCTTTGTTGTCATTCAACATATTTCCATATCAAATCATCTACATATATTAATAATTAATGTTTACAAAGTATACTACTGAAGAGATATATCATAACACGTTTAACCAGTCTTCTATTATTAGATATTTAGGATTCTTCAAAGTTTTTTCTATTATAAGCAACTTAACGAATACTCATGTGCAAACACTTTTACTTTTCCTACTATGGACACCTAAAAAGCATACACACTGCAGTACCTTTGAGGAGTATCACTGCATTATAAAGGCAAACTTTTCCTAGTGGTCTATAAGGGTACATATCTTATTATCTACTCATTAGCACAGGGAATTATCCTTCTTTCTTCCTTTTTAATAAACGTCAAAAATACTTTTGTTTTTTCAGCATCTGTAAACAAAACAATATGTGATTACTATAAAGAATTTTATACAGTTTAGGGAGGTGGATAGAGAAAGTCAATAGCATCCATAACCCATCACTAGATATAAGAACTATTAAAAGTCTGGCATATGACTTGCTAGAATGTTTTCTTTTTTATGAAATTGAGATTGTAATAATTTTGCCATTTTAATAGTGAAGTATAATTTACCTACAGACAAAAATGATTTTCTTTTTTGTTTGTTGCTTTTGGTGTCAAGTTCTCCAAGTTTTCACAAATATATATAGTTGGGGAATCACCACCATAATCAAGATACAGAATAGTCCCATATTCCCCCTGGCTCCTCTGTAGCCACCTCCTCTCCCCACTCCTAGCCCTGTAGTTCTGTTGCTTCCAGAATGTCACATAAATAAAAATCACATGGTTTTGAGCCTGGCTTCTTTCACTTAGCATAATGCATTGGAGATTCATCTATGTTGCTATGTGTGTTAGTAATTTGTTCCTTTTTATTACTGTGTATGATGTATTTCTTTTAAATCTTTGCTATTTCTATTGGCAGAAAAAGAAGATATTCTTTTAAAAATATACATCGATTGATTATTGGTGCAATGAAATTATTTATATGTTTATTGTCCATTAGAATTCTTTCTAGAGTGAATCACACTGTCTTTCTTTAAAATATATCACAAGTTAGGTTTTTTCATTCTCCTCTTTACTGTCTATCAATGATGTGGTTTTACTGTCTAATATTTGGAGGCTTAATTGACCAAGAAATCTAGCCTCCATCCTAGCTGATACTGACAGCATCTGTGTGTGATAGAAAGTTGACACTTGACTCTCTGGGAGATGACCATTCAGCCAGGACCTTTAATACCATGTAGGTGGAGGCCGGAAGAAGATAATTTCAGTCCTTTTCATCCGAGACGTAAGGAGAGGGGGATCTGGAAAACTGAAGGCTCACTTCTAAGACATTCTCTGCCTTTCACCTTGTTCTCACGGTAAGAACTGTTTCTCTCTAGTCAGCCCAGGACGAATACGATGAAAAGTAATGAGCTGGTATCAATAAACATTTATGAGGCTAGTTTCAGGCTAACAAACTAGGTCCCCCAGGCAAAGTCCATCCACCTGCCAAGCTGCAGAAAATGGTTAGTCTTCTAGAATTTTCAGCCATCTTTCTCGTGAGACAGTGCATCCTTGTGCTTAAGGGCAAAATCTTCAAAATCAGCTGGTCCTGGGTTCAAATGCTGATTCTGACAGTAGCTGGAGAGACCTGGTAATATTTGACTAACTTCTGGAACTTCAGTTTCTCAGCTATCAAAGAGAATAATTGTAATTCTTACTTCCTTAAGAAGTCAGTGAGATTAGGTATGTAAAAAATCTAGTACAGTCCTTGGCACATGTTGAAGAGTATTATATCCTATGAATGGTAGTGATTGCTATCATGACTTAAAGTAAGAATGACCACCCTGTAGGTGGATCTAGGGCTCAAGAATTTCATTTGCTCTCTTTCTTTCCAACCAGAGCCAAGAAGGGAGGTGAGTAAGAGTAACTAGACAAGCTCTCATCAGAATTGGAAAGTTCGGTGCTGTCTTTGGAATGATTTCATGTCTACACACTTTCTTCCACTAGACACCAAGCAGTGCTCCATGAGCACCAAACCTTGATCTTAGATGGCCATCAGCATATCTCCGTGAAAGTGTTATCCCAACATGGTTTTGCAACCATTGCCCTTCCCAACAAGAAGTCCTCTCTTTAGACTCACAAACTGGAGCACATACAGTATATTATGTCAGTTCACTGTCCCCTGAACTGTGTCCCATACAGTATATTAAATCTGAAGCACAATAGATGATATGATTTAGCTGTATCCCCACCCAAATCTCATCTTAAATTGTGGCTCCCATAATTCTCACGTGTCATGGGAGGGACCTGGTGGGAGGTAATTGAATCATGGGGGAAGGTCTTTCCCATGCTGTTCTTGTGACAGTGAATAAGTCTCACAGATCTGATGGTTTTATAAAGGGGAGTTACCCTACACATGCTCCCTTGCCTGCCACCATGTAGGATGTGACTTTGCTCCTCCTTGCCTTCTGCCATGATTGTGCTGCCCCTGAGCCATGTGGAAGTGTGAGTCCATTAAACCTCTTTCCTTTATAATTTATCCAGTCTCAGGTACGTCTTTATTAGCAGCATGAGAACAGACTAATACAATAGATCTCTTGACATGCATTCATGCTTTTGCCTTCTAAGAGGCAGAGTCTGCTATTGTTGAAAGAGTGTGAGATCTGGAGTCCAAAAGACCAAGGTTTCTTGCTGTCCCTGAGACCCAATTTCCTTATCTCACCCTCCAAGGACTGTGATAAGGCTTAAATGGGGGGAAAGGCAGCTGCAAACATGTGATTCCATTCATCCATTCTTCTCAATTATAATTTATCATTTTGGATCTGGTTCACATTATTTATTTTGGAATCTATTATTTCTCTTTTTTTTTTCTCCTGTTGTTCATGATGGGCTCTATGATAAGAGTTGCTAGCTTGATAAGGACACTTGAAGATACAAGCCATGGAGAATCTAGGGCACACATATGATCCACTCACTACCTTGCTGCAGGTGTGTGCTGATTACTTCCAGAGGTGGTGGCTCTCACTGGAGGTGGCCACCTGTAGGGGACCTTCCCAAACACTGCTGTCCAACTTTAAGTGGCCTTCTATCATAGGTTCCCCCGGCTTCACTGGAGTGGGCTTGCTACACAAAGCCTGTCAAGTAAATGTTCATCAACCCATTTAGCACAGGGCTGAAATGCCAGAGGCATCTTTTATTCTCACTAAGATATTGCCCTCTCTTTGGGGAAGGCAGGCCTTGGTGGCACCAGTCTATTTTTCCTGGCTCTCTTGTTGACACTAGAGGCGCCGTCTTCAAAAGCAGTGTGTGCTTTTGTGTGGTAGAGAGCCAAGAGGGGTCCAATTTTGCCATCAATCATATTTAATAGCATATGCTATTAATGTAATTTTGTTATTGAAGATTCCTAAATCTATTCAGTGGCTTGCACAAGACAATTATGGTTTTTCAAAAGTACATGCATGCAATCAGATATCACCTTTAATTAGAGCTGTAGCAATTAAATATGGTCATTATGAATGTAATATTATAAAATATTCATTAAATAACAGTTGACGTGGCATTTCTTTGATTTAAAGGAAAATGACATTGGGATCAAACATTGAGAGTTCTTATGAGTTATTTAGTGTCTTATAAAAAGATTGTCTGCCAGGAGGATAATGTGAAAAGGTATGGGGAAGTAAGCTTTTGACATTTTGAACAGCTTTCCTCTGCCTCAGAGCCACTCTCAGCTTTGCTCTCCCATGGTTCAAGGTTTTAAGATCTACTCGTTGCCTAAAGCAAGGCTGTTTTAGTTCAGATTTTGGATCTGATTAACAGCAAGGCCTCTGGGCTCCCCACACGCTCCCTTGTAAGTGAAGGCAGGAGTCAGACGCGATAGCAGCAGTGCGATGTCCGTATCTCTTTCATGAAGTGCTTTGCCTTTAGATTGAAAAAAAAAAAAAAAAAAAAAAAAAGAAAGAAAGAAAAGAAAAAAGAAAAGAAATTAATGTTAGCTCAATGCAAAAAATACTTCCTTAGAGGAAGTTTTGTGGGCAGTAAGGAGGTGTAGGGGGAGAAAGATCCCAAGTTCAACAGCAGAATAATCATATTTAGATGTCAGGAGACAAACTTGCTAAGCTCTTGTCAAAAATCAGGATGACTTAATTAATTTTTTCCTTAGTAATAGAAAGTTATAAATAATTAAAATAGACTAAATAAATAAAAGAATACTTTCCCCAAATCTGTCTTTGTGCTTGCTGTTTTGCATTTTGATGTAACTAAAAATTGAAGAGTTTTTTTTCCCCCTTCTTTGGAAAAACTAATGGTCTCAGCTTACGTTCCTTTATTGTATGTTCTCTGGTCATTTTGTGACTTGTCATTTAAGAGCGGGGGAAAGAGGCTGCTTTGTATCAGGAGAAGGTTTCAACTGGTTCCCTGGCCTTGTTGCTACAAACATATTGGCTGGGGAAGGATATGGAAAGGAACTACAGAAGGTGAATAACGACTCCTCCAACAATTTAGAATGTTTGAAGTTAATTATCCTACTCTGATGACTGGTTGTCTAGACATTTTAAGTATTTATTTTGTGGTGTCCCCTACAGTTCATAATTAAAGACCTAAAGGAAGGCTCCCGGACGTTTTTACTGGCCAGACCAGAAATTACCCACACAACATACTGTGCATGGGCAAAACACAGGAAGAAGTTGCATTCCTTTATTTCATGTAGTCTGATCGGAGGCAGTGGCTGGAGTATTGACCGTCTTTGAACCGCAATGGCATTAATGAACCCAGCTGAGACCCAGTAAGGCGCAGCTAAGGATCTTAGACCAGGACTCAGTTTGTCAATGGTTCCTAAGAGACAGGATGGGAGTGGGACAGATTTGCTAGAGTCTTGAGTTTCCTAATCGTTAATCTCCGAATGTTACCTATGCCTCAGAGTCAGGGGCACAATAGGGTCAACTGAACTGACATAGGCATGGTAAAATTGTTTGTTCATTCATTCATTTTGTTTATCCTAAGAGTATTTGCTCAGTGCCCCTATGTCGAAAGCATTGGGCTAATATTTTTGAAAAGAGCTCAGTCATCTGGGTCTGAATCTTGACTTCGTTTACTAATGAGTATATGACCTGAGGCAAGCTGTTTAATCTCTCCGATACTTAGTTTGTTCATTTGTCAAGTGAGGATAATATTTATTCTTGCATGATTATTAGACAGATTAAATAAGATATAAAATTCACTGAATACAATCCCCAGCATATAGTCACTGCTTGATCATCATGGATTATTAATGTTTGCAAATATTTGATAATTGATGCAAAGATGGTGTGAAAGTTGTGAAATTCTATCTACTTGTTATGGTGTCTTCAGTTCTAAGATTCTTTAGTTAGCCTGAAGTCTCTAAGATAAGCTGTGAAAAGTTTCAGTGAGGCCTTTTGTGTTAGACCTTCCCTTTCATATGAAAACAACACAAATCTCCCAAATGGAGTAAAATAACAGCCAAGAGAGGCCAAACAAGATGCTATGGTATCCAGGCAGGTCAAGATTTCAAGGGGCTGGGAGGACCCAGTGAGGCTTTGTAGAGAACACAGAATTTGTAAAATAAGCATCCTGCTATCAGGACAGCCCCTGGCTGGGGCTCTTGGCTCCTTCTCCTGGAGTTTCCCAACTTTCAGATGAATGCACACAAACACAATCATACACACACACACACTCAAATATGGTCAGAGCTTAAGTAAAGACTGGGGTATGTGCAGTGCATTTAAATTCTAAAGTGTGTTGTGTGTGTGAATTCTAATTTTAAAAATTTGGTCACCAGAAACTGTCATTTCATGTCACACCTGGTGGTGCTGGGACACAGCTCCAGTACCAAATGCAGCCTTCCGCGGCCACCTCTTCTCAGTGGCTTCTCTGCATTCCAGCAGGTCCCAAATGTCATGAGGGGTACCCCGATTATAAATTTAACTCTTCACCTTTTCTCAGAGCCAATGTCTGCCTTGAATTTGCCTGGAAAACTCGGCCATTTTTAGACATTTCTAGACAAGCAAAAGATGACCCCATCACCCTTAACCACATCTGTTATGCCACAGGGATTGGTGCTTGTAACAGCTACACTTGCAGTCTGTTCTCAGAGAGTCAGGGAAAGGCAAGGTTGCCTCTGGTCCCTGAAAAAGAATAGGCTATGGACAGACAGATGGACAAGAAGGCAATGGAATGGATGAGTGAATAAATGAGAGATTAAAGTTCCCTTTCAAGCAAAAGATTCAATTCAAAAGTCTAATTCATGGACAGTTGTTGGTATCCTTGGAAGAGACAAGCCATTTTCCATAATTACTATTAGAGAAGACACGGTAAAAATTTTTGCCACTATTTTTAATGGCAAAAACTGCAATTACTTTTGAACCAAACTAATAGTTGTAAAGAAGACGTAATCCCAGAGTGAATGGGAGCTACCCATGGGAAAGCCTACTTGAGCCAAGAAATGGAGGGAAGGAAGGAAGGAGAAAAAAAAAAGAGAGAGAAAGAGAAGAAGGAGGAGGAAGAGGAGGAGGAGGAGGAGGAGGAGGAGGAGGAAGTGGGTCCTGATGACATTGTCTAACTACCTGCTTCAGCTCAACCTACGCCATGACATCCCTGGCCTTTTCTGGTGTATGAACCAATAAATGTCCTTTCTTCCTTAAGGCTTTTTTTTTTTCTTTTTAATTTGCAAACAACAGTCTTGATTAATACAATAATGGAAGTGGGCTTTATGCTTGATTTTCTTTTGGAAATATAGCAGAAGATGACTCAGAGAAAAGGTAAACTGTTTTTATGGCATGTTCCACAGCAGTTTATATTCCGCGGTAATTTTTAAAGGGTTGAGGAGGTAATCAGGCAAACAATAGTCCTGCCTTAAATTAGATTAAGCTGCCTTAAATAAGGTGGTTACCCTGGTTCTACTGAAAGTCATCACAGTGGGGAAGGGGAAAGTTCTTTGGGAAGGGACAGCACTGGGGTGCAGACAAGTGGAATTCTGATTTTCTTTTGTTGGGGAAGGAGGGAAGCTGTGTTTTAATCTCTATTTAAGCAAATTGGTCAGTTGGTACCTTTCTTTCTTCTGAATTCATTCACTCTGAAATTCATATCCATCTCTCTGATTTAGACACTGGGAAAATACTCTTTGGGCTAAAATTGGACTAAGATGGACTATTAGAATGTCTTCCCCAAATTATGTCCAAAATATTTCTCCAAGTGGGAAAAAGTGCATTTTAAACAGCTCTGATATTTTCCCCTTTGTTTTATCAATACTGCCTCATTTCAGCGTGGGGAGGCCAAACGGCTCTCGCTTCATCCCATGAATTAATGATTCTTCAAATCAATTTAATCTGCAGCCTAATAAATTTTCTTAATGACAAATCAATGTCAAAAATAATGAAAGAAGGAGTGATTCAATGTGTTTGCCCCCCAATTTCTACTTTCCTAAGCAGAGATGTATTATCTGAAGGGCAGATTTAGCATTTTCTCTTTCTACAATGCATGACACTCTTTCCCGTGCAGGGTGAATTGTCAGCAAGAATACAGATTTCTTGCACCCCCTACAATCAGATGCTAGTATCTACAACGTTTTCCTTTCTCATGCTTTTTAAAGCCTACGAGGAGAGTAAGCGACAGAGAACCAACTTCTTAGGCATTGTCTGCTAGGGCAAACAAACAAACAAAAGGATGATGAGTGTGTGAGAGTGTGTGTGTAGTATATATGTTACTGGAAAGTGTTTTAAACAATGTTGATATGCTGATAGGTGAAGGGTGTAATCTATTAATATAGTGGAGTATGTAATGAAGAAGATGGCAAGGGAATGAGAAAGATAGTCCCCTGGTTTCTTCCTTCTAACTTGAGTTCTATTGCTAGAGACAAATAAATAGTGACACTATTAAACTAGCAATCCTCCATCTTTAAATGCTTGGCTGGTAATTCCCCGCCCCTTCTCCTCCAAAAATTAACTAATACTTGGTAGGAGACTACTTACTATATGTCCGTGACTGAGTCAGGTACTGTTGGTGGTTAAAGAAATTAAGTCGCAACTTCAGGAAATTTACATCCAAGCTTAGGGGTGAAAATCTAATACATGCATGACAATGAGAAGAAAAGGTGTGTAGGGATAATGATGACAGGGCTGCTCAAGCTTAGGGTGAGGTGAGAGCCAGTTGTGAAGGAAAGTAGAATGGGGAAAGTTGTATTTAGGAGGCTGGAAGGCAAGACTTAGAAGGCAGGACATTCCTGGTGGAATTGAGCGTGAGCTAAGTGAAGATAAGACCCTGAAAGACCAGACGGTAAGCTCCTTGTCAGTTCTTCCCTATTTTAACTGTGAAGAGGGTCCACTTGTACAATGATTTTTTTTTTTTTAAGATTTCTTTTCCATGCTGACTCCTGAAGGTGTGCTTGACTGGTGAATTTGTGAGGTCCTGCTTCAAGGTACTCCATTTGTAAAGGGCAGTGGAGATACATTTTTTTTTAATGCATTTATCTTAATTCTCTAAACTACCTTCAAGTTGGACTGAAAGGTATGGAAATAGAAAGGACAGACCTTATCATCTCAGGAAGATTTCCAGAGAAAGTTATTCTAGAAGTCTCACAGGCAAGGATTCAGGTGTTCTATTCCAGGATCAGGAAGCACAGATGGTACGTCCACAGTAATGGAAGTGTTTAATAACACTCATTGTTCTTCTGGGAGCAAGACTCAAAACAGCTCTACTTTTCCCTTCTTAGAGATGTAGATGATCAAATATTTAAGGCTAATACTTGCCTTTATCCTTGGTCATTGTTTAAGATTGGGAGGGAGGAGAAATCCCAATCTCAACCTGGGCCATTTTGAGAGCTTATTTCCACGTTCTAGCAGGGGAGTGCAGCTACTGATAATACGCTTGACCAAAGATGGGTCCTCCTCTATCTGGGATGGTCATCCTCTTTGACCAAGCCCACAGCTTCTGAAGGGATGCACATGGAGTGATGAGAGAGGGAAGGAACACATGCCTCATCAGCCAGATCAGCCAAATTAAGCCTAGTGATCAATGGGGTGACAGATGTCACAGCCAGATCGCCCTGACTTCCAACCTTGGCCACTTTGAGATGCAGATTTTTCTCTTAGACATTTAAGTAGAAAGGCCAGGTGTGGTCGCTCACATCTGTAATCCCAACACTTTAGAAGGCCAAGGTGGGAGAATCACTTGAGCCCAGGAGTTCAAGACCAGCCTGGAAAATATAGTGAGACCCCATCTCTACAAAATTTAAAAAAATAGTCCAGTGTGATGGCACATGACTGTAGTCCCAGCTATTGGGAGATTGAGACAGGAGGATCATTTGAGTCCAGGAGTTCAAGGCTGCAGTGAATTGTGATTGTGCCACTGCACTCCAGCCTGGGTAACAGAGCAAGACCCTGTTTCTTTAAAAAAAAAAAAAAAAGGGAGGGGGAGGGGCATTTAAGTGGGAACAAGTAGGAACCAGGTAGATTTATGACAAATTACATCAAGCTACTGGGACATGGGAACTGAACATGGCAGCAAACCCCTCTTTTATGTAGCCTAACTTATTGAAAAGAAAAACCACATTGTGTGATCCCTTTGATGGTTGACTTGCCCTTGTCAAGATGGTCCAATAATGTTGCTGGCAACTCCGTTGACTGTTTCTGGTGAGAGTGGTCAGTTTGCACAAGTTGAAGGCAGGGTTAAGACACAAATGGGAAATAAAAAAACAAGAAAGACCCACACAGAAAAAGGTTACCACCCGGTTAACCGCCCACAGAGAAGATTTCCCCTACATCATCAAGTCCTAGAATGCCATTTTCAGCATACTCATTGCTTATCAAATAAATACTCAAAACCACGATTTGATAAAAAGAAGCGTATGTCTTTCTCTTTACTAAATTAAATTGAATTAAAATTTATTTTTATTTGAAATATTTGGATGTTTCTTGAGATAAGTGTTACTGAGGTGAAATGAACTGAGGCTTACTAGGAAAGAGAAAAGGACCGCTCTTGCTGTTGAAAGATGAATAGCTCTAACTGAAGCATCCCATTGCCCATAGCCCAATGTACATTACCATATTACATGTTTTGAGAAGTCTTGCAGTGAAGAATTCTAGTTTACCAGTACATCATACATTACATGACAATAGGACATGTGTATTCAGGCAACATCTCTTCATACTCTATAGAGTGCACTTTGAGAAATGTGCTATGAGCTACATCATAATTCTTTGAATTCAACCTCACTCCTAGCACCTTGCACAGTGCTCAGCCTATAATAGGTGCTTGCCATATATTTAGAAATCCCTTTTTAAGGTGCTTTAGCACTCATGACCTTATTTGATCCTTGAAACATAGAGTTGTCCTCTTATAGACAAGGAAAATGAGGGACAAAGAAGTTCAGTGTCCTGCCCAGGGATCACACAACTAGAAGTGGTAGAATAAGGATTCTAATTGATGTCTGCTCTCTCTAAAGTGTGTTTTTCATGCCACCACCCCAGAAACCATCAGGGCAAGAAGTATGAAGTCATTGCGGTGCCATAAGAATGAGAGCCCTTTAATGCTGCAGTCTCCTCTGCATCCCCGTCATCTCCTAAGGCCCAGTATGAATGTTTCTGTAACAGGCTTAGTTTCATTTTGCTTTGTTCTAGTCTGTAATCTAAACAATGGCTAAATGGGGCATGCAATTTCCAGTCTAATTTTTCTTACTTTACCTCCTTATTTTTCTGAAAGTCTTGGCTAATCAACAACTTGGACTTTCACAGCAGGCTTGAGCTGTATTGAAGCTGAGTTACACCTGGCTGAAATGCTATGATACCAGGACAGATACACTGGGGTCTGTGTTCCCTGAGCAAGGACAGTAGGGTGTACAAGAAATTCAGGGAAATAAAACATGATTTTGGGCCCACCAAAGAGAGAAATGTTGAAGATTCATGGGTTGGGAAGGCTATATTGAGCTTTGGTGAGGCGAGAAGGCCAGAAAATTCCAAGACAGTATCAGTTTTTAATCTTTTCTAGTCCCTTCCATGTTGTCTATGCATGTGAGCTTCCTCAAGTACTCGCATATCATGGTCTTCTCTAGCACAATAGCCTGTATTGCCCGTAGCCCAGGAGGCACAGTGTACCTATGCCTGACCCTCCCAGATGATAGCACCCTGCCCTCTGCGCCCCATCTGCCTGTCATTTCTCTATCCAGATTGGCATTCTCACTACTCACCTTCATCTCCGGCCCAAGCTCACCCAAACTGTGCCATCATTTATGCTGTCTCCTGGAACACTCCACTGTGGCCACTCTGCCTTTCTTACTCCTACTCATCCTTCAAAACCCAGATCTAGTCCAACTTCTCTGAAGTGTTCCCTCACAATTCTAGACCTCATTGATTCTGAGTCCGACTTAGGTGGTCTCCCCTTTGGCTATATCAGGTGACAGAGCCCTGAACTATCACTTGACCCTTGCTCAGGTGCACTTGTCACACAAGGTAGATTTTAAGTTTCTTGATTGCTATCACGTATCTTCAAGGTCCTGGGCCACCAATTCCTCGATTCCCTGGTGGTTATAGGGTTTGAGGCCCAAACAAGCACTCTAATTCCCCTTCAATCCTTGTTCATTTCATAACGTTCTCCAGATAACCCTGAAGAGGAAAGCATTTCTATAAATGAATGTATAATAGCGAATGGTTTAATTAGCAATTTCTAAAGACTGGTTATTATTACTTTTTTTAAGTGCTTACTAAACATCAGCTATTTATACTAGGTACTTTACATAAATCATCTCCCAACAATTCCATGACATCAGGGAATTGAGTGAGGCTCAGAGAGGTTAAACAACTTGCCCAAGCTCACACTGGAACTAGTAAAAATGAGATTCAAGTTCAATGAAGAACATTTCATTGGTGGCAGCTGCCACTCCAGGTAGGAAGTTATTGATTTTCCATTCCAGCATCCTGATGCTGCAGTTGAAATCCTCCTTTGTTCCTCTAGCAGCTGGAAAATAGACTCTGCCTGTTCTGTGCCAGCCACTTTGAGGCAGAGGAGCCGGGCTTTGACAAAGGACCCTTGGAAGACCAGCTTCGGTCTGTGCTGCACCTCACCCCCTCTACCTGCCTATGGTCTGGAACCACTGTGGTTGCTTCCCTTCCTCCTGCCTCTTCCAGCTCCCTCCTCGTCCTTAGCCCCCAACCCTGCCATTAATGAGAATCAGAAGGAGAGAGAGTGAGGACTTGAAAGAGTAATTCCTTTCTTATTTATAGGTCTCCACTGGAGGACCAGAGGCAAGGAGTGTGGTCTCTACCCTGAAGCGAGGAGCAAAGCCCTTGTAGGGGGGCTGGGTCCTGGCTGGGCTCGGCCTGTGACCCTTGGTGCCTTAATCTCCCCAGCTGTACAATTAGGTAAAAGTTGGTCTACAATGAAAGCCAGATGTTCCATCAGGAGCGAAGTCTCCTGGGCAAACAAATTAAATAATAAATAAATGCTTTCAGTTTTACTAGCAACTGGCCATTCTGTGCCTCCTCCCAGGCTCCAATTAGAGTACTCCTGCTGTCTTGTGGGGTTTTAAAATCCAAGCATGAATAAGAAAGAGTCCTGGAAAGCCAGAAATGTTTGCTAGTTTTGATTTTGATTTTTGTTGACTGTTGGCTTGGGTTTGGTTTCATGCAATGTCACAAGCCCTTTTTTTTGCAAATCATCATGAGTTTTAATTTCACATTCTAGTTTGAGGGAGAGGGGCGGTTAACCGGGTGGTAACCTTTTTTGAGTAATTTTGGAGACATTGATCCAGGAACATCTAACGTGTGAAGGACTCTGGGAGATTACAGAGTCCTTCACACGTTACAGAGTCCTTCACACTGAGAGAATAGTGTGATTTCTCTCAGTCTGTCTGATCCAACCCAAACCCAAGTCAGAAGGACTTGAGCTCCAGGAGAAGCACTCCTGGGCTTGGATATTCAACTGCGGCCATTCACTTGAGAATGTCTTTAAAATGTTTATATCTGCCTCCCTGCCTTAGCATCATGTTTGTAAGTAGTCATATTTGGTTGAGTAAAGAACTTGAAAGGCCTCAGACACATTACTGTCATTCATTCTTTTATGAGCAAGCTCATTCATTCATTCAACAAATATTTGTGGAGCACCTGTTATGTGCTCCACAGTATTCCCGGCATGGAGGGAGCAGCTGCAATTAAGAAGACTAAAGTTCCTGCCCCCTAATAATGGAAAATGGAAAAAAATTCCAAGTTCATAACCTGTTTTGGCATTTAGGGGTCCAGTCATTTCCATTTAAGTCTTTTAAAAATTTAAGGAAAACATGCATCGCCTGATTTAAAAAAATGGTACAATTAGTGACTATCCTATGCAAGCCATATTTGGCCAAAAGGGAGCTGAGCTTCCCCTTAGTGCAGTTGTGACTCTCATTTAGTAAGTTCCTACTGCATGCTAAGCTTGGATATAAGCATTCCACATAAAATAAGACATCTCGTTTTATTCTCACTGCTTTAAAGATGAGAAGACTGAGCCTGCAAGCACCCCACTTGTAAAAGCTCTCCCATTTCTGCTAGCTTCTAGGAAACACAAGGAACTGTTTGGGAGAAGTGATCATAATATCTATACATTTATTCAAAACGTACTATTTGGAAGACACTGAGCTGGCAACTCTCCATATGTTATCTTGTTCCATCCTCACAACACCTTTGTAAGGTTGATATTGTGACCCCCCCACCCTTTTTTTTTTTTTTTTTTTTTTACAACAGAGGAAGTAGAGGCTCATCGGGGTGGTTATTTGCCCCATGTCACACAGCTAGTTAAGTATCCAAGCCAGAATTCATACCCAGATCTTTCTGATCCCCAAGTCAGCATTCTATCAGTTTCCTCTAAGTGTCATGTTTTATAAACAAAAGAGTAAAGGCTGGAACTAAGAAAACAAGTCCCAATGGATTTATTTAGCTCCCCTTAACTTTGTAAGGGCCTGAACTCTCAAGACATGCTGTTGAGATACCCACATTCATCCCTGGAGGGTGATGACCTTCTCAATGAGCAAAAGAAGATACTAAAGGCTAGAATGATTGTGCTGTTTCCCTAAGGGCTCCTGGCAATTTCAAAGGCAGAGGGATTTCCCAGCTGTGTCCTTGGTGGATTTCCATCAGAGATACTGAGTAGATACAAACTCTGGTCAGCATTTTCCTGGGTAGATGTGGATAGGGAAGGAGCTAAAGGAAAGTGACATTAGGGGATTCCCTATGCATCCATCCTTCTGTGTCCTTCTGCACAGCTCCAAATGCAGACACAGCTCTTGGGTTCAAGAAGGATAGGCCTGATTAGGATATGGGACTTTTCATTCTTCATATCTTGCCTTGTTTTTTGTTTTGTCAAAATGCACACCTTCTAATGAACAGCAATGATTTTTTGACAAATGTATACACTCATGTAGCCACTACCATTATGGCCCATATAATTTCTGTCTTTCCTTTTCTCTCTCCTCCTCTTCCTCTCTTTTATTTTCTTCTCCTTAGATGATAATGTGTTTTCTTTGCATGAAAGCTGATGATCACAAATGGCGCACCTTCTTGGGTAGTTGTCTCTTTTGCTTGCTTTTTTTCAATGTCTTTACTTGGCAAAATAAAAAGTTCACAACCCTAGGTCTGCAAATTTTACTAGTCTATGAAATCTAGAGAGCTATTTCTAGAAGAGGAGAAAGAGTTTGCTCGATTGGGAACATCAGAGAAAGTATGATGAAAAGGAAATGGTACTGTGGATAAGGACTCAATATTTTGATTACAAGATGACAAACTCTGAACAAATAAAGTAGACCCAAGGCAGGATCTGAACACCACTGTCTGCCTAAGGAGGGTTTAGGCAGTTAGTCCCCAAAGTATTCCCAGTTCCACCTCTGAGTTCCTAGGTGACCTTAGAAGTGGCTGCCCCTCTCTAAGCACATTTTGCTCATCTGTAAAGTAGAACTGGTTGGTTAAATTATATCTCTGGCTTGATTTTTCCTCTGGTAAGATTTGGATTAACTGGCATTGATTTCCCTAGAGCTGTTCAAGGTCTGAACTCTAGGCTAGCATTTCCAGCCCAAAACAAACACAGTTCTAAACATCAGGCTTCGAACAAGTTCTGTCTAAAGTTTCCCTCCACCTCTTTCTGGGAAGTAATCAAGGAGTCCTTTTTCTAGGAGACTGTAATTTGTTGAAAAACATTTGATTGTTGTATTGAAAGGTTGCACTGTACGTGTAAAAAGGTGTTTATGAGGCTTCGTACAGTATAGTTAATAACCAACCAAGACCAGAGCCTTTATAACAGGGACCCTGGCTGCAAGCATCTATACCATGCCTTGCTGAGGCCTGCGAATGTATAATTACAGTGGCTGGTGGTCTGGAATATAAACCTAGGGTGCTTGCTGCAGGCCTGGAGGGCAGCCTTCTCCTCTATCAACGGTAGCACTTTCTGTACCTTTTTCAGGCCAGGCCCAATTATGCATCCTTACTCTTTCATTCCAACTTGTTGGACACCTGCAGATTCTAAACAGCAGGCTGCAAAGTTGGCCAAGCAAGGTGCATTTTTAGATACATTGGTAACCAAGAGCCAGGCGGCAATCAGTCACAAAACCAGTTTTGGTGTTTGCTTACTTGTGTAGAAAAACTTATGGCTAAAGGACCAACTAGGTCAAGCTATGACCAATTCTTGCCAGGAATAGGGAAACAGCCTCTTATGAAGTCTCCCAATTTCTAGTTTGCCCTCACTCCCCAGTCCATGCCCCACACCTCAGGGAGAGCACTTTCCTGAATATATAAGTCTGACCATGCCTTTCCCTCCTTAAAACCTTCTGATGGCTTCCTCATTGTTCTCTAGGACAAAGTCCAGCCTCCTCGTGATGGACTCAAGGCCCTGCATCATCTTGTCTTCGCTGACTTCCCTGGCCTCTCTGCACCACACTCCCCCTTGTTCCTAGCCTCTTTTCCCACTGACCTTCTTTTGCTTCCCTTCTGCCTCTGATTCTCCATTTGAGTTTCGGCAGATGCTATTCCCTTGATCTGCATGATCCCTCTTCTCTCCCATCCTCCCCCAATACCTGGTCCCCTTCTCAGCTTGACAAACTCCTCCTTAGCCTTTAAATCCCAGATCAAATGGCACTTCTTCCAAGAAGCCTTCCCTGATCTCGACCGGGTCAAGTTCCTCTACTTGACTTATTTATTCTTCATTCCAAAATCACACTTCTAGAGTGCCTACTATATGTCTGGAATTGAGTTTGCAGTTTACATGCAATAACTCACTTATGACACAGGTACTAAGAATATGGTCATTTAACAAATGAGAAACCTGAGACTCGGAGAGAGAAAGTTCTTGGCCCAGGCTGTGGGAACTGGCAAGCAACTGAACCCAAACCCCATAACTCCAAACACAATGACAATGTCAATTGTCAATGACATTTGTCAATGACACATGTCAATCTCATGACATTTTACTCCTGAGTGGAGAAAAAGAAGGTCTAAATGATAGGCATAAAAATCAAAGATGTAAAATACCCCCTACAGTGTAAAATAAAAAATGTAGGAAGACTCCAGCCTATTAATAGTAATTGTTGACTGGTGATAGCTCTAGGAGTACATTAATTTATCCTTTCAGTTCTTCTCTAGTTTCCTAACTTTCTATTGTGAGAGCCTATGTCTCTTACGATGGAAAGATACTCAACTTTAAGAGAGATTTAAGTAAGCAAAAGGTCTATGGCCTGAAATGTTATAACAGCTCTAGAATTTAAAAAAAGTTACCCACAATATCACCAGGCTAAATAAACCAACTCTTCTCAATATTGTGTTTGCCTTCCAGGGCTCATCTCTTAAAAATATTTTATTTATGCATAATCATAATCATAGTGTACATTCTATTTTAGTAGTTTATTCTTTTCACTTAATATTTCTTCCTGATGATCACGTAGATAGCACTACAATATTCCATCAAGGTGAACCTCAGTTTGGAGTCGTTAGTGGAATTCTGGCATTAACAAAGCCTCCAAGACTAGCACCATGTCTTTTATTAACACCGTCTGCTTGACTTTCATTCTATTCAGTGATTTAGTTGTTCATTCTAGAAGTACTATTTGAGTGCTTACTTTGCACCAGGCATTTGCTAGATATGCTTTAACTTACCCATGCTATGTGACAGCTAGCTCCAGCAGAAAGGAAAGCAATTTATTTCTTAACAAGTCTTTAAGAGACAGTAGGAAACTTCCAATGTTTAAGGGGTATCTTATACAAAGCCAATAATTTTGGCTTTCAAGATTTTTCCCTCTCATTTGATACATTTTAAATGGTGGAATTAGAACTTTGCAGTGTATAGAATTCTTTTGACTCCATTATCACCTTTAATTCTCCATCATCTGGAAAGTTGGAGGAATTCTCCACAAATGAGGAGACTGAGATCCCAAGAGATCATTTGGTTTGCTCAAAGTCTATTCATCCATGAAAAAAAGGACCACACCACACACATTGTGTTTTGACTTGATTTTCTCACATATTAATAGGTCTTGGAAATATTTCTAAGCCAGAACACACCTCACTCAGTTTTTTAAATAGTTGTAATTTCTTCTGCAGAATGGGTAAAACACAATTGGTTCAACTTGTTTTCTATTGATAGAAATTGATGTTGTTTCAACTTTTTCATTAATCTAATTCTACAGTAAAAAGTTCTCATAATATATCTTTGAGTAAACTTGAGTATATTTCTGAAAAACCTGTTCTGAAATGCACACGGATCAGTGGGTATGCTCATTATAAAGTTTGACAGACAGTCCAAGTAAGGCATCCCCTCTTATTGTATAATGACAACTATTTGCCAGCAATGGTGTCAGCTCATAGAACTATTAATTTTTTAAATTTTGCCAATATTATGAGACCAAAATAATAACTGACTGTGACTTCCAGTCTGCATTTTCCTGATTGCCAGTGAGTTAGCTTGAGCATTTTTTCATATGCATATACACCTGTCATGTTTCATCTAGGAAGAGCTTCCTAAAGTGTCTGGGAAAGCTCTCTATGAAGAGAGTCCTGGGGCTGGGGAAAGCTAAGACAGGCTTTACTCAGGGAGCTTATGGTCTCTGCAGTCAATCTAGATGATAAATTGAAGCCAGAAAAGAAGAATAAATTTTAAGATCAATAGATTAGAAATGGAGACAGAGAGCCGGGCGTGGTGGCTCACGCCTGTAATCCCAGCACTTTGGGAGGCCGAGATGGGCGGATCACGAGGTCAGGAGAT
This sequence comes from Macaca fascicularis, assembly GCF_037993035.2. Lineage (NCBI taxonomy): Eukaryota > Metazoa > Chordata > Mammalia > Primates > Cercopithecidae > Macaca > Macaca fascicularis. The sequence goes on from NC_088394.1 coordinate 47,619,322, forward strand.
CGAGACCATCCTGGCTAACACGGTGAAACCTCGTCTCTACTAAAATACAAAAAACTAGCCGGGCGAGGTGGCGGGTGCCTGTAGTCCCAGCTACTTGGGAGGCTGAAGCAGGAAAATGGCGTGAACCTGGGAGGCGGAGCTTGCAGTGAGCCGAGATCAGGCCACCGCACTCCAGCCTGGGCGACAGAGCGAGACTCTGTCTCAAAAAAAATCAACCAAAAAAAAAAAAAAAAAAAGAAATGGAGACAGAGAAAGAGAAGGAGAGGATAAGATTTAGGACATATCAAACAGTTCATGAAATAATCCATAAAGGCAAAGAAGGCTCTGGACACTCCCTTTTTGTGGTTCCCAGTATGCACCCTACGAGTGTACTGGGGACAACAGAACTCGTACGAGTTCCTCAAAGAGCCATACCAGCTTGGGCATGAAGCTTTAATATAAAAGTCTGAGTCAGGGGAACCCAAGCAGATTCAGACGCTCCATGAAGTTAATGGAGCTTGATTCTCAGGTTATCTTATTTGCTTAGTAGGCCCCTTATCAGGCCCAGAGATGAGCCCTAGCAGTGAATTCACATAGTCTCATGTTTCTGTAAAAAACTTGCAAAATTAAATATTTGAACTTCAATAGGTTAAGGCTTGTCTTTTTCCACTCCGGCTTCCTCTCCAATATACTCTGCATGTATTGAGTGGCCATGGACATTATTTAGAAACTGATCAAAGGAACACTGAGTTGGGGGTACATTTAACTTGTATTTAGTAAGATATAGTTGACTTGTATTTAGTAACTTGTATTTACTAAGATATAGTTGAGGCAATAGAGTAGGGTCTGGAGGCAGGGAACCTAAGGCCAATTCAAGCTGACTTTCTACAACTAAGTAAAGAGGAAAACTCTAACTTTGCACACAAAAGTAGCAAAAGGACCAGAGGCTACTCCGTTTGCAACCTTCTCCACTTTTTTTGTGTCATAGATGAAAAATGGAAAGTACCTCTAATATGAAGTCTAAGCAACCAATCAGACTTACCTCGGGCATAATCTTTATATGCATAGGATTATAACCTTGTAACTTCACTTCAACCTCTAATTGGTCTTTTTCCACAATCAATCAGACATTCACATAGGGTGTAACTTTGTAACTTCACTTCAGCCTCTGATTGGTCTCTTTCTGCAACCAATCAGGCTGATCATGGGCCACCACTTTATTTATATAAGGTGTACACCAAGTAACCAATGGGAAACCTTTAGAAGCTATTTAAACCCCAGAAAATTCTGTAACCAGGGCTCCTGAGCGTCTGTTCAAGCCTGCTTCCACCTTGTGGAGCATACTTTAGTTTTCAATAAATCTCTGCTTTTGTTGTTTCGTTCTTTCCTGCTTTGCTTGTGCATTTTGTCCAATTCTTTGTTCAAAACTCCAAGAACCTGGACAACTTGCAGTCAAGACCCTCCACGGGTCTTGTAACATAGTTACCTGTAACATAGTTACATAGGTATGAGTAACATAGTTACCTGTCTCATAATGTCCACGGACAGTAAGCTGTTGCTAGTTGCCTCTGTGTGAGTGTGGCTTCAAGAACACTCCTCATACCCACAGGGCCAACTCATCTGCATAATGATATGAAGGAGTGAGCACAGAGACTGTGTGGGAACAGGAATGTGTCCTGAGGTACTTGGCTTCAGAATTTGAGGGATAGAAGAGAAAAAAGAAGTTTGAGAGATAGAAGGACAGAAGAGAAGCTATGAAAAATTCTATGTTCATCAGATATGTGCAATTATTAGCAGAAACTTCTGTTCGCATTGATTCTTAGTCAAAATAGAAGTTCTTTCCTGTCAGAATATACTTAGTAAAGTAGCATTCTTTGACTCTATAATTATAAACCCACCATAATTTTTATGAGAATCCATGAAATATAATTTATCAGAAATATTGTGTGTGAGGGATGCAAATCTGTATTCTTCAGTGAGTACATCTAGCTGTGAAATTGCATGTTTTATGCATCCCAACTATCATATTTTTATGACTTTTGATCAACTCTACTAGAGGAAAGACTAAATTATCTTTCTCTTCTTTCTTTAGGAAATATTACAAAATCATCATCATAGGAAGAAGCAAGGAGTGTGACAGCTAAAATTGTAGGAAAAAAATCACTGTAGAGCTATATCAAGCAGTTAATTAATTAAAATATATTTTTTTGATATTGCAGTTTATTAATATTGCCAGCTTTTTGAAATCAGTATTGCCATAATTTCTTTTCTTATTCTAAATAAACATTATTTTTATGGCTAAGATGTGGTTATGCCTGTGCATCCTTTTACTTGATAAGGGCTCCAAAATGGAAATACTCTGCAGGCCCCACAATTTATTAGAGATTAGAGGGCCTGGAATTGGTCTCAATGGTTTTTTTTTTTTTAATGAACATGAATCCTTACCATATTACCCAGGCTGGACTCAAACTCCTGGGCTCAAGTGATTCTCCCACCTCAGCTTCCCTAGTAGCTGGGACTACAGGTGTGCATCACTGCAGGATGCCCATTTACTTTAAGGACTTCTTTACTTCAGACTGTAAGCACAAGAAAATATGGGTTTATGTCTTCTTTTGTTTAAACACTTATATTACTAATACACCTTCAGTGATCAGTGAAAAGTAAGCACTCAATAAACATTTACTGCATGAATGAATGACCCCTTCTCATTTTAAGATTATCCTCCATTATTCCTTTGTTTCCTATGACAGATCCCATTGTTATTCAAAAATATTCACTGTTTTCCCGACTCTCACTGCCATAGGAGCAATACACTTTCCCACTCTGCTGATATTGAGCGTGGCCATGTGACTTGCTTCGACCTCGTGGTGGGAGGAATACACTGACTGTTCTTCAGCTAGTCTGCCGATCCAAGGAGATGAGTGGGATAAACCTGAACCCAATCTGCAACCTTTGGGCCTCTGAGCATAACTGGAGGCAGACTTCAGCCCTGTTTCCTGGTTTTTGTCTTCTGTCTAAAATGTAGCCAGGAAATCATACTCCTCTTCAAGCAGACACATGGGTAGGGGTACGATGAACTAGCAAAAGTGAGAGGCAAGAAAAACAGCCTTGCAATGCAACCATTTAGACAAAGTCAAATATAGATTTAACAACTAATTATAGGAGAAAGCTGCAAAGTGCGTTATAAAATCAAGTGTTTGCACAGAAACATTTTTGCTAGAAAGCAAAGTGGTAGCTCATTTGCATGTTTGGTATTGTTAGCATACAAAGGAGCTGAACTGCTAAAATTAAGATAGTGAGTTGTTTGAAAACCTCATTTTAAAATAGAATAAATCACACCACAGACAGATGTTTAAGAGGGTGCCTGATGTGGGGAGAGCTGGCCTCCAGTGTGAGGCTTGGCGGCATTTGAGACTTTACTACAGAAAGGCCAACCCCAAGCTCTTCTGGGAACATCAAGGAGCCAGGAGCAGGAATGTGGGAAGCTCAGCATCTGAGGTTTCCTGGGGTGGCATCATGGTTGAGACTTTACAGTCCAAGACTTGTCCAAGAGAGTGAATGTCAAAGCTGGCTAGTCACCAGGGACTAAGAAATTGAGATGGAGCAGGAAACCCTTTTCGGATCCTGTCAGTACTCCCCACCCAAGCATAAAAACAAAGGAAAATCTTGAGTTCCTTTGAGGTAAATTCCAGGCACCTACCTAGCCCTGAGAACTCAATGAGCAACTTAATAAGCGAAAAAGTAGTAGTACCTTGAAACAATAGCCAAGGAAGTTGAAGTCACTGGATGTTTGGTTCCCCTATAAAAACTAAAGATTACATCTCAGCATATGTCCCTGAGTTGTTTGTCAGAAACCCAGACACTCACTAAATGGATCTGCTGGCACATAGACTTCGGATAAGAGGGAACTGAGGACAGAGCTCTAACCTCCATTTTCCGTGCAGAAAACCTTTGAATGCACCCATGACCTGTGGGCCCCTGTTTTAAGGTGTTCCGTTTTTAGGCCAAAGCAATGTAGACCCTTCATGTATTGACTTAAGACTACCTGTAACCTTTGCCTCCCTGCCTTTAGAAACCTTTGCCTGCAAATCACTGCAAAGAGACAAGAGGGACCTGTGTCTTAAGCATGAGCTGCCTGATTCTCCTCGCTTGGTGCCCTGTAAGTACATGCCCTCCTTTCTCTCGCTGCAGACCTCAGTGTGAATATTTGGCTTTACTGTGCCAGACGAGTGACCCCAGGTTGGTCTGGTAATAAAATGTCTGTGTGCCAGGTGTATGTCAGTGGTTCCACATGCAACAGGATGAGGCAAGGAAGGCTCTTGGGGCACCCAGAATGTCATGGGCTTCCAAGCTTGGGGGCTGCCCTTGCACTTGCTTGGCCCTGTGAGGGAGCCCCTCCCTTAGCTCACAAATGCTAGTCTTGGCTCTGACATTCAGGATCCGTTTTTACCCTCATCCATCTTTGTCAGCTAAAATATTATTATCTTTATTAAAATCCTGGAGGGATTTTAGGATTTGGAGGATGGGAGAGGTTCCAAAATGTCACCAAAGTCCTATGGACAATGAATGGGTTGGCTCTGGCACAACCCAAGTCTCACTGCAGGGATTAGTCAGCATCAAACTTCTGAAATTACCCCGGTGTGGTGGGGCACGTGCCTGTGGTCCCTCCCAGCTACTTGGGAGGCTGAGGTGGAAGGGTTCCTTGAGCTCGTACTTGTGTCACTGCACTCCAGCCTGGGCTGGAGACCCTCCAGAATGAGAGCTTGCCTCAAAAAGCAAAAACAAACAAAACAAACAAAGAAACCCAACTTTTTTATTGTCTGCTTTACTGCGAAGAAAATGTGTGAACATACATTTCCATCTGTGCCTACTTATTTGTTTAAAAGCATATGCATGCACAACTATATTATCTACTTTATATAGCATGACCAGAAATAGAGTAATACAAATGAAATAAAGAAAAAAATAGAAATATTATTTTCTTCATATACCAAAATTGGTTATTTTGCATTTTTGAGGGTGTGATAATTTCCCTGCATTGGAAAGAAGTGCTTAACTACTATGCCTTTCATTCTTACTTCTTCTAGGCTAGGGGAACCTTTATTATAAGAGTTCACAGAACCCAGTCCCTCATTTTTATTAATGTACACTATATTACTTTCCTATTTTTGCTATAACAAATTACCATAAACTTAGTGGCTTAAAACAATACATATGTATTCTTTTGCAGTTCTGGAGGTCAGAAGTCCAAAATCAGTCTCACTGAGCTAAAGTCAAGGTGTAAGAGTGTGAGTCCTTCTGGAGGAAGGAACCATTTTAGCCTGTAGGGACCACCTTTGCTCACTGGCTTATGGTTCCCTTCTTCATTTTCAAAGTGGATCACTCCAATCATCACATGTTCTTCTCCTCTGACTTTGCGTCTCCTGATGATCCTTCTGATTACATTGAGCCCACCCAGATAATCCAGGATAATCTACCCATCTAAAGACCTTTAACTAAATCATATTTGAAAAGTCATGTTTGCCATATAAAGTAGCATTCACAGGTTCAGAGGATTAGGATGTGAAGATATATGTGACAAGTCATTATTCAGCCTACCATAACATCTCCCACAGTTCTTGCCTAATTGTGGCTTTCTGTAGATTCAAATCTCTGCAAGAACAGAGGTCACCACCTATAGTGACCAACTGCCCTGCTTTGCCTGGGACCTTACTGGTATTTGTCCTAAAATTCCCATGTCCCTGGAAGTGTTTCATTTCCAGGCACACGAGGATGGTAAGTCCTTTTACTCCCACCTGTAGGTGCAATGCCTTATGCAGAATGCACACTTATTGAGGGTTAAATTGACTCTCCTTCAAAATCTCTCTAGACTTTTCTAACCCTTTTAACTCTTCTTTCTGGCCCAGGTCATCCCAGAATCATGAACATTCATCCAAGCGCTAAATTCATTTTATAACCTTTATATTCCTATATATATAGCACTATGTATATATGTCCTATATACATAGCACATTTACAAATTAATTGTTTTATGACAGCAAGTACTGATGTTCTGCTTAACATATTAAACCCATGAAACCACACATTAAATGTCTTCAATTTGTATCCTATTTAATACCTAAAACAGTCCTAACAGTCCTAAATCTCAACAAAAATTCAGAGTAGGTACATTCTGCCTTGCCAGCAGCACTTACTCAAGATAGCTACACAAAACTGCCAAGGAATAAAGTGGTAAGTGAGACAGAAAAGAAAGCAGAGTGTGAGGGTCTTAAATGGTGACAAATTGTTGGAAGTGGTAAATTCAAAGCCATTGCCTAAAGCAGCAGTTCCCAAACTTCAATAATTTTTATAGTGTTTGAAATACTCTGCCATATCTGCATCAACTGTACTATTATTCTCTTATCTTCACAACAACTCAATTTTTTGGAGCTTAAATACATTAACAAAACCAAAATATTCTAAAGTTACAGTTTTTTCCAATAGACATAATGATAAATATGAGATTATTGGAATGAAAATCTTTGTTTATATGAGTAATAGTTATCTATTTTCTGTGTAATGAGTTACCCCAAACCTCAATGACTGAGAGCAACAACATGTATTATCTCACCATGTCTGTGGATCAGGAATTCAGACATGGCTTAGCTGAGTCTTCTGGCTCAAGATCTCTTAAAGTTTGTAACTGAGGTGTTAGGGCAGGCTCTTGTCTCAAGGCTGGAGTGTGAGGACCTGACACCAAGCTCACTCAGTGATTGTTGGCAAGATTCAGTTCTTCACTGGCCATTGACCAGTGGTCACCTCCATTCCTTGCCACATGGACCTCTCCATAGGGCAGCTCATAACACAGCAGCTGGCTTCATGAAACTGAACAAGTGACAGAGTGATAGAGGGTACACTTACTAGACGATGTCTTAGTCCCCTAACCAACCGCATCTTGGAAGTGACATCCCAGCACATTGGAAACAAGTCACATTGCCCCAACCCAAACTTAAAAAGAGGGGATTATCCAAGTGTGTAAATACCAGGAGGCAGGAATCATTGGAGGCCATGTTTGAAGTCAGTCTACCATAATATTCCATCTGAAATCCACTTGCTTACTCTTCAGGGTCTGTGTGTACTGCACTTTGACAATCCCTCAAATTATGGATGCAATAAGTTGAACTTGGCACAAGTTGCATTGGGGTGAAAGGGATCTGGGGAGGTTGAGGAGGGAAAGAGTGCAGTACAGCCACAGAAACACGGATGTGTGACAAAGAGGGTAAGTGAGAGGCTGCACGCAAATCAAATTGGTTAGCTGGAGTGGAGGAATCACACTAGAAAAAGATGAGGCTCGAGAGTTTTCTGAACTAGGAGAAAAGCCCAGAACCATTTAGCCAGGCTCCACCCTTCCATTGTATATGTCAGCTTCACCTCGGTGGAAAGCTGAGTAATAGCTTCTTCAGTTACAAAGAAAATTATTTTAGATAGATTTTTACAGGTAGCATTGGATAAAGGTGGATTTGATATAAAATCTTCAGACTTGGATGCAGATTTTTCAAACTCTTCTTTGCTGCTCTCCTTATACTGAGAACTCCTCCTATTCCTTACGAATCAAAATCTTACCCAGTTCTCTAGAGCAATGGTCAGCAAACTACAAGAGCCAAATCCGGCCAGCTACCTATTGGTTTATGACTTAAGAGCTAAGAATGAGTTTTACATTTTAAAATGGTTACATTTTAAGTGTTTATACAAGTTCCTACACAATAGCTTTAATTTTGCCCCATAAATAGCACAGCCTAAAATATTTATAATCTGGCTGTTTAAAAAAGTTTGCCAGTTCCTGCTCTAGAGTTCCCCAAACCCCTGCCCAGCACAAAAAGGGGATCAAAAAGAGTGAGCTATATCGTTGTTTTATTTTTTGAAGAGAGAGAGAGGAAGAGGGGAAGACATGGAAGGCTGAAGGGCAGATCCAGGATGCACAGTTCTCTAGGGTCCAAGCCCATCCTTACCTGTGCTGCTTTATATACGCCAGTGCTGGCACTTGTGGATGCTGTTTCCAGATTTTACTGTCTTTCAAATTATCAGAATCTCTAATGAGAAAGAAGGTGAAATATTCCCTAGGTTGAAAAATAAATATCACTTAACCCAAACAAGAAATAAAAAGCACCCCTGACTTCAAAATGTGTCCCACTCTCAGGAAACTATTGTGGTAGTGATGTAGGGGGAAATGGAGCAGTGCTCAACACAAACCTTTAGTTCAAGAAACAGAGGGGAGGGAGATGGAAGAGAAACAGGTCTTGAAAGAGAACCAAGGGACCCAGAACTCAATAGAAGGAGACATAAGCAAAAAGGTTACATACATTTTTTTCCCTTAAAAAGAATAAGGCACAGAAATGTCAATATCTTCAAGAATAGAGAATGAGATTCGAAGGCTTTCCCATAAGAGTTATGTTTGCAGCAACACTTTGGGTGACTTGTCATTAAAAATCTAGTAGAATAAATTTGAAAACCCCAGAGACTTAGAACCTATGGCAGAATTATCAATCCATTGGCATGAAGGGATCAGACTGAACTATGAGACACAGAAAGTCTTTCTATCCCATAACACAATAATAACCTATATCCAAGAGTAGAAAAGACACCAGTGGAAGAAGCATTTGGCTTTCTCGACCTCAGAGGCCAGCCTTTCCAGCTGGTGTCATATCACATCCTTCATGTGTCAATGAGTAGCTTGAAGACACTCTTTTTAAAATTTTTTTGTTGTTTTTCTGAGACGCAGCCTCATTCACTCTGTCACCCAGGCTGCAGTGCAGTGGCGTGATCTAGGCTCACTGCAACCTTCACCTCCCGGGTTCAAGCAATTCTCCTGCCTCAGCCTCCTGAGTAGCTAGGATTACACATATGTGCCACCATGCCCAGCTAGTTTATGTATTTTTGGTAGAGACAGGTTTTTACCACGTTGACCAGGCTAGCCTCGAACTCCTGACCTCAAGTGATCCACCCACCTCAGCCTCCCAAGGATATTCATTCTTTTTTTTTTTTTTTTTTTTTTGAGAAGGAGTCTCACTTTGTCGCCCAGGCTGGAGTGCGGTGGCACGATCTCGGCTCACTGCAAGCTCCGCCTCCCGGGTTCACGCCATTCTCCTGCCTCAGCCTCCCAGTAGCTGGGACTACAGGCACCCGCCACCACGCCCGGCTAATTTTTTGTATTTTTAGTAGAGACGGAGTTTCACCGTGTTAGCCAAGATGGTCTCGATCTCCTGACCTCGTGATCCGCCCGCCTCGGCCTCCCAAAGTGCTGGGATTACAGACGTGAGCCACCGCGCCCAGCCACAGGCCACAGTGCTTCTTGGAATTGGGTTGGAACAAATGAATACATTAATGAACATGAGTGAGTCGCATTGCCCCAGTCATTGATACCCTAGTTATTGGGTTTTTAAGCATCAGGAGGCTTTAATATACTTACCACTGAAAACTCAAATCAAACTGATAGTAAAATAAATGTATTGGTTCACTTAGAGAAAAAGCACCATAGTATTACACTTCAGTCATAGTTTTATCAGGGATCTGCCTCCATTTCTCCACACCTCTCTCACCTTTGCCCTTCTTTGTGTGTCAACCATGACATCTGTTTCCCTTGTGGTTGCACGTGTCCATCAGCAGGAGCTGGAGCTAGATGCTCCACCACAGAGTGAGACACCTTTACTTCCCACAAGCATCTAACAAAGCTCTGAGCGCCTTTCTGACCTCACCATTTTAGAGGACAGGTCCGTTCATGAACCCATCACAGTGCAAGAGGGTGATGTGCCTCTGGCTGGTGTAGACCATCCAGGGTCTACTTGAAGATCTTAGAGAAGATCAGTCTCACCCAAATCACAGCACTCACTGGGGAGGAAGGATGGAGTTGCCAAGGATTAGTAACTTCAGTATGTGTTTCTTCTGTTGGCCAGGTGAGAGGCAAGGGAAGCCTCCTTTCTCCTTCTTTTGTTTTTCCTCTCCTACAGATGCATATCTTGTTTACCTCAAGTTGGGTTTAACTTCCTGGAACTGTGGAGCAATAGAAACTTCCACTCCCATGCTCCTCACTGGCCATGGAAACATATCCTCCCTTGCCTCCAGGACTCAAAAATGAACTGGTTAGTGTGGGAAAGTATTCTGTTTCAAAAGCAGTGGCCTAGAGTAGACTTTCTCAAAGTGTAACCCTTAACCCTTGGGCACTAGAAATGTCTAGGATTCTTGAATAAATGGAAGGACTGAAAAACTGAACTCTATGTCTCGCATGTCAGGGCTCAGTAAACCATATTTCCGACACTATTCCCAAGTGATTTCACCTACTACACTTTTGAGAATTTGGGGTTTTGAAAATAAGAAATATATTGTATTGATAAACGGGGCTTTGACATTTGCCACTGCCACCATCACCATGATGTTCAAAAAAGTGGCTTCTTACCTATTACCAACCAATCCTTACCATATCAATGAGGGACAGAGCAGGAATTGTGATATCCATTTTCAGAAAAAGAAGCAGAAGACCAGAAAAGAAGCACAATATAGGTTAGCAGGGTAATTGACCTTTCAATAGTAACAATTGTGTCATTAATATTGCTTAAAGTCACATGGTTAACAGGCAGTTTACATTTCTGGCCAAGATAAATAAAGTAACAGATTTACCCTCCTGCTTGAACAATCAAAATAAACAGATAAAATATATGAAACAATGGTTTTCAAGATATTGGTCGTAATAAAATAAAAGACAGTTGACTAGGCACAGTGGCTTATGCCTATAATCCCAGCACTTTGGGATGCCAAGGTAGACGGATCATTTGAGGCCAGGAGCTCAAGACCAACCTGGCCAATGAGGTGAAACCCTGTCTCTACTAAAAATACAAAAATTAGCCAAGCGTGGTGGCTCACACCTGCAGTTCCAGATACTCAGGAGGCTGAGGCATGAGAATTGCTTGAACCCAGGAAGTGAAGGCTGCAATGAGTTGAGATCACGCCACTGCACTCCAGCCTGGGCGACAGGGCAAGACTCCGTCTCAGAAAAATAAAAAATAGAAAAGAAAAAGACAGTGATCCCTGAGAAAGAAAAACAAGCCAAATGGGCCTACAATTGCCCCAGCTTACTGCCTTGAGAGGTTTCCAGGCCACAGCATGGAGAAATAAAACTCAGGGAGAGCTCAGCAGACTCCTTGAGTTGAAGAAAGGGAGCTGAGGGTCTAGGGACTCAAGAAGGCTAAAGTTCACAGGACTTAGTAACAGAGACAAGAGAACTGAACACAGCAAAGCCTGGAGCTCTTCCGAGAGTCCCCTCTGAATATTCAGCATAGTAGTGATTTGTGCATGCAAGTGAGGAAACTATGCAAGGCTGGAGAAATAACCATTCAATTAGAGGATTAGAGGGAAGAATGTTGAATGCTTGCACAGGGCTGGGCACCACGCCTGTTCCCACAGCCCAGAGAGGAAAATCTCATAATTCATGAAACACTGAGTAGAATACTCAGGAATCGGGAATGGTATTGACTCAGGAATGGGGAATAATTAGCCTTAAACTAAGTACTGCTCCTGACCCACCTAACAAATGGTATAGAAATAAGAGCTGGGTTCAAAAGGAACAAACTGTTTCTAAGTAACTCAACTGTATCCCATAACAAAAGTCAAGAGTATTATTAGGAATACAAAAATATCCAGCACTCAGAGATTATCAGGCATGCAAATTGAAAACACACTGTGATCTTTCTACATATCTATTAGAATGGCTAAAATGAAAAAGATTAATCAGACTAAGTGTTGGTGATGATGTGGAGGAACAGGAACTCTCATGTCCTGCTTATAGAATTGTAACCACTTTGAAAAACAATTTGGCAGTTTCTTAAAAAGACGAACTTGTGCCTACCATATGACCCAGTCATTTTACTTCCAGGAATTTACCCAAAAAGAAATGAAAGTATATGTCCATACTAAGATTTGTCCACAAATATTCATATGGGCTTTATTTGTAATAGCAAAAAGCTAGAAACAATCCAATGTCAATCAACTGTTGAATCAATAAACAAATTGTAGTATATCTACATGAATTAGTATTATTCAGCAACAGAAAGGAATAAACTGTGGGTGCATGTTACAACAGTTGTGAATCTCATAATAATTATAGAATGAAAATATATCACACCAAAAAGATTATGTATGGTATGGCTCCATTTACATCAAATTATAGGAAATAAAAACTAACATATAGTAACAGAAATTAAATCAGTGGATGTCTGCGGAGGAGGGTGACGAGGAAGAGACTAAAAAGAGTCATGGAGAAACTTTTCGGGGTGGTTAATTTGTTCATTATATTGATTGTGGTAGTGGCTTTGGGAATGCATACATGAATCAGCATTTATCATATTATGATATAATAAATTTATAAATGCATAAACTGTACAATTTATATATGTGCAGTTTATTATATGTCAATTATGCCTTAGTAAAACTGATCTAAAAAGTTGCATATGAAAAAACTCAATATTACAAATCTGTTGATTCTCTCCAACTTGATCTATTTAGACACAATCCCAATATAAACTCCAGCATGCTCTTTTGTAAATATGAAGAAACTGATTTTAAAGTTTATACTAAAAAAGCAAAAGACTCAAAATAGCCAAGACAATGCTGAAAAAAAAAAAAAAAAACAAAGTTGGAGGAATGATGTTACCCAACTTCAGGACTTACAATAAACCTACAGTAATCCAGACAGTATAGTATTGGAAAAAGAATAGACATATAAATGAATGGAACAGAATAGAAATTCCAGAAATAAACCCACACTGATATAGTCAAATGATCTTTGACAAAAGAGCAAAAGAAATTCAATGGAAAAAAGATAGAAGATAGTCTTCATAACAAATGGTACTTGGAACCATTTTGACTTCAACATGCAAAAAAAAAAAAAAAAAAAAAAAAAAGAAGAGGAAGAAGAAAGGAAGGAACAAAGGGAGGAAAGGAAGAAGAAATAATTTAAGCACAGAACTTATACCTTTTACAAAAATTAACTCAAGATGGATCATAAACCTAAATGAAAAACTCAAAACTATAAAACTTTTATCATTTCTGAGTTTTCTTGTGGAAAAAATCATAACACTTCGAGAAGATAACACAGAAGAAAATCTAGGTGAGTTTGGTTTTGGCAATTCATTTTTTGAGATAGCACTAAATGCACAATCAATAAGAGGATAAATTGATAAGCTGGACTTTATTAAAGTTAAGAACCTCTGCTTTGCAAAAGATAGTGTTATCAAAATAAAAAAGACAAACCACAGAGAAAACCTTTGTGAAACATGTACCTGATCCAAAATATACAAAGAGCTTTTAAACAAGAAAAGAAATAAACAGCACAATCTAAAAATGGGTAAAAGATCTGAACAGACACCTCTCCAAAGAAGATATACGTATGGCAAATAAGCATATGAAAACGTGTTCAACATCATTTATCTTTAGGGAGATGTGATTTAAATAAACAGTGAGATTCCATGGAATACTTATTAGAATTAGGATGTTAAAATTCAAAACACCGAATACACCAAATTCTGGGAATGATGTAGAGCAAGAGAAACACTTCTTCATTTCAATGAGAATGCGGAAAGAACAGCTACTTTGGAAGACAGTTTGGCAGTTTCTCACGAAGCTAAGCACAGCCTTGCCATATGATCCAGCAATTGTGCTCCTTAGTATTTATCCAGTTGAATTAGAAACTCTTGTCCACACAAAAATATGCACATAAATGTTTATAGACGCTTTATTCACAACCATCAAAAACTGCAAGAAACTAAGATGTACTTCAATGGGCAAATAAATCAACTGTGGAGCATCCATGCTATGGAATATTATTCAGTAACAAAAAGAAATGAGCTATCAAGACACACACAGACATGGAGGAAATGTAAATGCATATTGTTTAGTGAAAGAAGCCACTTTGAAGAGATTACATACTTTGATTCCAATTATAGTACATTCTGAAAGAGGAAGAATTATAGAAAAAGTAAAATGGTCAATGATTGCCAGGAGTTTGAGAGGGAAGACAGAGGGATAAATAGGTGAAGCACGGGCAGAGTGGTGAAACTATTCTGTGTGATACTGTGAGGGAGGATGCCTGACATTATGCCTTTGTCAAAATCCATAGAACTTTATAGTGCAAAGGGTGAACCTTCATGTATACATATTTGAAAAAAATTTAGGAGGTCAGGGGATCCCAGGAAAAAATGCAAACTGTGATAAGAGACTCTAACTGTAGTATAAATGTCTGAAATAACATCACTAGAGGGGACGGGGTAAAGGTACTGATTGTAACTTTGGAAATGAATAGGATCTGTAAGATTAAAGGCAAGAGGAACTGCACATAAGCACTGTACTCCCATTGATAAAGTTGTTTCTTATGGGGGACTAGATCAACAATTTTTGATAATGCTACACGTGTATACTGGAATGTTGTAATAGGGATTTATATAAGTATGGGCAGGAAACCAGAATGATCTATATGTTTATAAATCAGAGTCAAAGACCTCAGTAAGAACTCATATTTATCTCAAAACAGAGATGATAACATATAGAAATATTTATAGATATGCATACATATATACATGGGTATTATACACACATATACAGTATTTCTTTGCTCTATTCGCTAAGAGGATCTAGATTCAAAGATAGCTCAATAGCAACAAACACACTTATTGGCCAGATCTTGGTTCCTAATATTATTCTCCAATAAAAATAACCAGAGTTTCTTGAAACAATGCCTGATTGTAGGACTGGAGTGAGAAATAAACAAGATGAGCTAGGAACATCTTATAGTGCTAGAAAGTAAGGAAGTCTTTAAGAATAATAATGCCATATCAATGAAGGTATGTCAAAGGGGTACAGGAGCCAACAGAGAGGGCCCAGTAGTCAAAGCTGAAACAATCTGAGCAACAAAATAAACAAGGTAATATTAAGTTATAACCCAAAATATGAAATAAATATTCATGAGCACATACTAATATAAATATGTAATTGTATAAACTAATAAAAGTGGAAGAAGAGGCAAGTCTCCCATATGACAGAATTCCAAACAAATTACTTAAATACTCCACCCTCAAGGAGGGAGTACATAACTACCCATGCCTTAAGCGTGGGCTACACACAGTGACGTCTTTCTATAGAGTATGGAAAGGAGAAAGTAACTTAACAGTGGAGAAATGTGACTAACACTGCCTACGCCAGGTGACCAAAGTCAACACCAACAATGATAAAACACCTTGATGTATGATGTATCCTCGATATGATCTGATTGAAATGGCACTTTTGCTCTGTAATCCTCTTTCTCAAAAGCCATAGCCTCATCCAATCGTGAGAAAAACAACAGACAAATTCCAGTAGAGAGACATTGTGCGATATATCTGACCAGTGTATCTTAAAGCTGTCAAGGTCATCAAAAACAAGGAAAGTCTGAGACACTGTCACAGCCAAGAGGAATCTAAGGAGACATGATGACTAAATGTAATATGGCGTCCTGGATAGGATCCTGGAACAGAAAAAGGAGATTAGGTAAAAACTAAAGAAATCAGAATAAACTACAGATGTTAGTTAATAATAATGTATTAATATTTGTTCATTAATTGTAACAAATATATCACACTAATATAAAATGTTAATAAAAGAACTGTGTGTGTATGTGTGTGTGTGCGTGTGTGTTTGCGCA